>NC_091094.1:4430000-4692500 GCF_024713975.1 Paralichthys olivaceus
ATTTCAACTCAAGGTATATTTTTGAATAATAATTTAAGGAAGACTCTGATCTTTTATTACTTGATGACAAGCATCCCTACATCTCAAGCATCCTCCTCTTTTACAGATGTATATCTATTACGTATGTCAATATGGCAGCCTCAGCTCTTTGTACAGGGATGTCAGTTTCTATAATGCAGCCACATTAAAGACTCCCTCGAAGAAAAATATGACATTTTGCACCACCTGGCCGTGCCAGCCCACCTCCACCTTCTGACTGGTTTCACTGAGAAAATCCCAACGTTTACAGCAGCTGTGCAGTCCCACTTGTCTTGTTTAACCCAGTGCCATCAGGCCTCACTGTACGAACCATTCATGCTGATGTAAAATATTTAATTTGGCAACAGGTCAAGAAAGCAATGGAGGTGACAGACCTACCAGCATGTTCTATATAAAAACTTAGGAGTCTGAAGTTAACTATCCTGGCATCACTTCAAAGCTCCTGATGAAAAGCACATGAGTTAAGTCCCAACAATGCCTTTTCAAATTGAGTCCCTACAGAGACGTACAGATGGTTTGATCTCACAGAGTCAAGAGCTCTTTGCTGAAACTGAACCTCTCACCCCCACAGCAGAGGTTTTCCGTCGGTGGGGGTGTTTGGGGGCTGTTTCTGGAGAGAGAGTGATGCTGTTCTCTGTTCACTGGAAATGTATTGACTGAGGATCCAACTCTCAGCCTTCCAGCTGGAGCCTGCCGCTGCTCTGCTCACTGCGCGGGGTTTAAACCAGGACACAAACACACCTGACGGCTGAGGTAGGACACACCCTGGATTTATTACCAAAACAACTAACGCTGCTCTACACATTATTATCTGGTCGGTCTGGCTTGTTTAATTTTCTAAGAATGCAGCATATTTGAGGTGTAAAGGTAAGTTTCTGCTGGTACCTTAAAGGTTGTGCAGAAGTTAGATTGTAATTTTAAAATCTTATATTGGAGGAAAAAGTTGGGTTTATGTGAGTTTGATTTGCATGTAAATCTCTTATTTTAATAAGATCAATACAAGAATGATCACCAGTGTATGGATCATGTTTTAATGTCAACATAAAGGACAAAATCTGACTTTGATGATGACTGGTGATGGATCTTATATTGAATTGTGCAGTCAATGGTGCATTATTTTCTTGGAGTCTTGATAAAAGGTGTTGTCATTACAGAAAAATGCAAAGTAATTTTCCATGGAGTACAGGCATAGTCATTATGTCTTAAGTACAAACACATGAGGGAAACTATCTGAATCACCTGAATCATTTCAAGTACAAAGCAGACACATCTGCTATGAGTACTGAAACTATTCACTGATATCAAGATAAGTGGAGAAAGATCTACAGCTTAATTGTTCTCAAATGAATTGTCTATTGTCATTTAATGACATGAATACACCAAAGCAAAAGTTATCAAAATGTAATAAATAATAAATATTTTCTGGTTCCTGCTCCTCCACATGTTTTTCTTTACTTTATATTATAGACTGAAGATATTTAGGTTTTGGAGTTGTGGTCAGAAACAATGAGACATCTGAAGATGGAACTGTATGGAAGTCCTAGTGGAGGCAGGAGGCATCCCAGAGGGAAATCTTCCCCTTATGACTACTTCTGAAGCAACAATTATCGACATGTGAAATATATCATCGAGTTCCAGCTCCTCTGATGAGAGGATTTTCTGTTTTGCTTTTTGTAAACAGAAGATATTTAGGTTTTGGACATTTAGTCAAGACATCTGAAGATGTCATCTTTGATCAATTTGAAACCAGATTTTTCACTATCAAAGACTAGACATATAGATGATATTGAGATTGATATTGAAAATAATCATTGCATTCATAAGTGGACCTGTATGTGAATCCTGATGGATCAGATAGAAATCACTTTCTCTGATTTTGATGTTTTATGGAATGCAGACCTCTGAAGAAATACAATTTACCTGCACTAATGTAACTGGAGTGAGATTTACGTCTTACTCCATATTATTTCGCCTATTTTGTGCTAAATATGCACATGTGGAGTTAAAGACAGAGGGTTCAGAGGAAGGGTCTGTGCTGAGCAGTATTTGCTGTCGCAGCAGGATCCTCAACCACCACCACCACATACTTGTGGGTGCAGCGAACGCTTAACTTAAGGGCTCAGACTACATCAAGATTACCAGAGTCAAGCAAACCAGACGACGTCAGCCTCGCTCGGAAAGCTGCATGAATGTGTAATACAGGAAGATATGTATCATTTTCTGAATCAGTGCAGATGGTGAATAGGTGAGAGCTGGCAAAACATTTTTGTTGGCTGCAAGAACTCATTTCCAATAGATGTTTATAGAGCTTCATGGAAACACCGATAGAAAAAAAAAAGAGCAGCACTTACTGAAACTTTAGCTCCAACTACTTAGCATGCCCCATCAACATGTACTGTTTTATCTATACACTTCTAAAACAGGCTGCAAAATTTTAAACTGAACTCAACAGGGCACAATGACTAGATCATGTGATAATCACTGTCAGGAGATAAATCGATCCCTTTTTGTGTTGCAGATCTATCTGTTTTTATTCTTTCCAGTCTGGATCTCTTTTGATTAGAGGATTTTCTTGTGACCCCATCAAGGGGTCCCTGTAACAAACAGTAGCAGATGTTAGCTGCATTCACTGTGAGATTTTGTTTTGGACATGGAAAAATGAGGACACAATAAATCGGGCCTCATGGGTCCACTTGGCTCCTAAGAACAGGTCTGGAGTTTGGATGGGTACTAGTTCTTGTCACTTTACCGCAAATTGAGAACCTATCAAGACCATGTGCTCAACACTGAAGAAGCTAAAACTGAAAAACAGATACTGTTATTTCCTTGTTCTCTTTTGAAACATTGTGTGGGAGTAGCTGATGTATTTCAAAACCATGTGGAGAAAAACAGAGTACTTATCAAAGGTGGTCAACCTGCACAGGCTTCATCATTTTCTTATGTAAACTAGAGGGCTCTGTCTTTCTGTTTTGTTGATGTTGGAATAAAACAGAGAGAAAAACAAGATTCCACTGCTTCTCAATGTCATGACATCTAATTCTGTCAGTTAATTTAAGGCTCACCTGACTTCTGTCTTCTCTTACAGCTCCCTCTGGTCCTGTTTCACTGACCACTAACCATGAGGGTCTTCCTCCTGCTGTGCCTGCTGGTGTTAGGCAATGCCAAACCCTACCAACCAATCAACATCATGGATTTCATGAAAAACTATGACATCATGATGGCTGATTCAGATGGCGGCGACGACGATGATGATGATGATGATGATGGCCATAGTGACGAAGAGGATAAAGACGATTTAGATGATGAAGATGAGAACTGTCCTGCAAGTTGCCATTGTTCACCCAGAGTGATGCAGTGCTCTGACCAGGGTGAGAACACACTCACTCTGGATCTTTAACACAGAGAAACTAGAGAAAAATGCATCCTGAGTATTCACAGATAGTGATAGATGAGTACAGATAGATGGATGAGGGTCGTGGGGGGAGCTGGAGCCAACATTGGGCAAGAGGAACTTTACACAGGACTGACATACAGAGACCACCAGCTATTCACATTCCATCCTATAGTCAATTGAGTACCTGAAGAGAACACGCTAACTCCACATAGCTGTGTGCTAACCACAACACCACGGTGCTACACACAGATATAAAAAAAACTTTGGACACCTAGACAATACTTGTGGGTTGATCGAGTCATTGTTGGTTTGGGTCTGCACATGGTATTTCTTTATTAGTAGAACAATCAAACAATTAATTGTCTTCTATTTATGCGGCCTGGAGTCCAGGAAGTATAGTTGGCCAGGTAGGAATCCCTCTCTTCAGCTCTTCCTGGGGTATCCTGAAGTTTTCCCAGGCCAAATGGGAAATGTAATCCCTTCAGTGAGTACTTGGTCTTGTGTCTGCCCAGTTGGGCTTGCCTGGTAAACCTTAAACGGAAGGTGCCCTGGAGGTATCCTGACTAGATGCACAAACCACTCAATTATCACCTTTCGACATGAAAGAACAGCGGTACTACTCCGAGCTCCCTCCGGATATCTGAACTCCTCATTGCATAGCCACCGACGTAATGAAAAAAAGCCTGGGGTCTTTTTTATTCAATGAATATTTCAGTTGAAACCCCACCAATCTTTTTAATCAGACTTTCTTAAACTACAGTATGGTGCAGAGACAACAGAGATCCATGGCCTTGATACTGACTAATCATGTTCGATCATGTTCCATGAATTAGAAAACCACAGATACATCATTATTCCAGACCAAACCACAAATATTTATTCACCTGTATATATCCGGTCTCTAATCAGACATTTGTATTTCTGCCAACAGGTCTGATCTCCATTCCTGAGAAGATCCCTGAAGACACTGTGATGATCGACCTTCAGAACAATGATATTACTGAGATCAAGGAGAATGATTTTAAGGGCCTCCACAAACTCTATGTAAGAAACCCTCCATAGACCTTTGGAACTGGTTTACATTGCACATAGTAACAAACACCACAACCCCTTCATGTTAACAATAAACAGACACATGGCTGAAATCAGGGAAGTAAAGAATGACATCAATGCATCTGATTAAAACATGAGCAAACAAGTTCCAGTAACATTCCCAGCATGCACCCACCATGTGCTTTCTCTTTGTCAACCTACTGATGAACTGGTCATTTAACCATGAATGTCTGATGAAGGAGTTAATCTTTCATGTTATCATCCCAAGACTGTGGTTACTGAATTCCAGCATCTGCACTATTTTGCTAAACACAACACTTTTGTTCGCCTGCATTCATTCATTGAAGACGTCTGATCCTGTGTTCGCCAATGACTTCCTACAACAACAACAATAAAGGTTTATTCAGGCTCAAAAATACCAGAGAAAAGAGAATGTTGATGCCCATAAAGGTCTTTGAGGTACCAGACAAGAGGAAACAGGTCCATCAGCCTTTTGAGACAGTTCCTTTGTATGAAGCTTCCAGCTGAAGAGTGGAGGAGGGTTTGTCTTTCAACCAGCTGCTGTTTATCCAGCTGGGAAGAAACCACATCAAGACCTAAAACTCATAACTGTAACACAACAAACTGTGAGAATCTGCAGACAGTTTTTTTACTAATAAAACCAATGAGCATGAGAGTGAGTTACATAAAAAGGAATTCATTCTCACCCCAGAAACACAAAATATGTTTGAAAGAAAAACCTGCTTGACATTACGCAGATTTCAGCTGCTATAAACAACACAATCATTAATGACAAGGTATTTTCTTGTTGCCAAATTATTTTTCCTCTCTATGTTGCCATGCACAGGTTGGATATCAAGCATGAAATTTTATTATTCACCTTGAAAGCAGTTGTTTAAATAACTGAACCTTTAACTGTGCCGTTCAATTTAACTGATAACATCAGCAGCATCTGCTGCAGGTGATGCAGTAAAATTCTGCTTTAATCATTTTTTCTGTTTTACTTTGATTCCTTTCTCTCACAACAGGGCCTGTTCCTCATCAACAATAAGATCTCCAAGATTCACCCCAAAGCATTCAGAAACATGGACCATCTCAGACTGCTGTATCTCTCCTACAACATGCTGACTGAGATCCCTGCGAACCTGCCTCCTAATGTCATCGAGCTGCGCTTTCACGAAAACAAGATCAGCAGAATCCAGAAGGATGCATTTAAAGGCCTGAGGAAACTCCATGTGCTGGGTGAGACCTGGTTTCAGAACCGTGTTTCTGATTAGAAGTAATCAGTGTTGTCGAAGGACAGATGTTTTCTAGTTCCTCGCCAACAAAACATCTGCAGCAACGAATTTGACTGATTATTGACCTTATTCTTAAATCACTATTCTGATTATGATATTTACACGAGTCACTAACAGAATATTCCATTCCTGTTTAAATATTTCAGGGCATAGTTTGATTTTTACTCATGTCGATATTATGTCCTACTTGTTTACACTCAAACCCAGGACATGCATCATCAAGCAGTTGCTCACCGTCGTATGTGGATGAAGAAAAGATAATGTCAAATAATCAAACCAAATATGTTGTGCCTGTCCAACAGAGCTGGGTGCCAACCCGCTGGCCAACAGTGGGATGGAGCTTGGCGCTTTTAATGGCTTATCAACTCTGTATATCGGAGTTGCAGAGGCCAAACTAACTGCTGTACCAAAAGGTAAATAAGATACACTTCCTCCTGATTTTAACATGTGTTATTAACTTGATTTTCTCCTGGAGTCACCCAGTTACTACTCTTACCACACTAGACCTCACCTGTACAACTAAAATGAGGCATAAGCACTGTTAATATGTATTAAAATGATGCTTTGATTTCTTCTCAAACTAAAGTATGCATAAATGACACGTTACACTGGTTGTGTTTGTTTTGTTTGTTCCAGACTTCCCGTTGTCTATCACAGAGATGAGCCTGGACTACAACAAGATCGCCAAGGTGGAGGTAGAAGACTTCATCAGATATAAAAACCTGCAGAGGTGAACAACTTATGACAACTGAGGGCTACCACAGGTTCTCTTTCAGCTGCAACATGCAACTTCACCACCAGATGTCACTAAATTCTTCACACTGAACCTTTATTTATTAATTTTTTTTAATCTGTTGTGCGTCTTTAATTTCTTTCTTATTTATCAGTAATGACACCTGTTAACTATCTTTTGCAGGCTAGGACTTGGTTTTAACCAGATTAAGTTTGTAGAGAATGGCAGCTTTGTCAGCATCCCAAACATCCGTGAGATCCACCTAGACAACAACCGTCTGAAGAAGGTGCCCCCAGGCCTCAGCTCCCTGCGCTACCTCCAGGTACATGACACAGACGCTGTAAAAATTCCTGGTGCTAAGCTATGTCAGTAAGTCACAAAACAGATAGAGCCGTTTACAAAGTCAGCTGGGTCTCACAATGTTAAACATCATATGAGGACATGGCTTCTCATATCCACCAAGTCACTGTCACCAGTGGTTGTGGGTTGATGAGTAGCTCTGAACCAAAGTATGCAAAAACAATGTCTTCTTTTCATATTTATATTTCAACAAATCAAAAAGAAGTAGATGGGGGTTTTTTTTTGGACTAAACACATCTATACTTGAGTCACAGATATTCATTTTTCAGTGGCAGCAGGTTAAGTAAGACAAGTAGCCCAGACGTCCTCTCCTTCCTCCTGACCGTGTCCTGCAGCTCCTCCTAATGGATCCTGTGGAATTATCATGCCAGACTGAATATGTTATTCTTCAAGTGTGTCCTGCATTTGCCTGCAGTCTCTTCACAGCTGTAAACTAGGTACCCAAGAAAACCTCCAAAAGATACCATGAAAGAACTAACTCAAGTGCAATCAATGTTCCTATCACGGTGAAGACGCACATGTTCTCCTTTCAATGTTTCTCAAACTGAGCCCAGACAGCTCCTTTTATCCATTATCCTATCATGACCCAGAGTGTATCATCATAGACGAGTGGTGGAATATCAACTTCTAAATCTTATATGTAGACGTTGAAGACAGAGAACCAAATGTTACGTTTTCTTGCCGTTCTTGATGCACATTAAGGCAGCATCAATACAAAACTCTCAGTCATGGTGTGTGCACTAAAAAAGCTGAAAAATATCTGATTAAAAACAATTCCTTTCTGTCTGTTCAGGTGATTTTCCTCCATGGCAACAAAATCAACAGTGTGGGAGTCAACGACTTCTGTCCCATCATGTCCAGTGTGAAGAAGAACCTGTACACAGGCATCAGTCTGTTTGCTAACCCTGTTAAGTACTGGGACATCCAGCCGGCTACCTTCCGCTGTGTGACCGGACGGAGGGGCGTTCAGCTCGGAAACTTCAGAAAGAAGTAGAGAGTGAAAATGTGGAGTTACGGAAAATAGAAAATTGAGAACTGCCAATATCCTTGTTACAGTATAAGGAAGAAACTGGAAATAATTTTGATAGATCAAAAAAAAAAAAAAAAAGGATAAAACTGTACATTTAGGTGTTTACGTCCATGATGACAGCTGGCTGAAGTTTTCAGCCAGTGGGAGAAAAATAAAAACAAAACTCTAGTCCGCTCTTGGTGCTGATAATGGATATAATAACAAATACTAGACTGGCACTCGATAGAGTGCATGTCTCCACCAAGACCAAACGGTCCCCTTTAATTCAATGAAACTGCATCAAATTGCACAAACTCATATCAGTTCTCCAAATATATAATTAAGATTTAAAATCTATATGTGCTGATTTGTTCAGATTCATGAAAAAGTTTCATGAATCCTTCCACCAAGATTTGTGGAAATCTGTTCAGTAGTTGTGCATAATCCTGTAGACAAACAAACAATGGACAGGGGTGAAATCACAACGTCCTTGGTGGAGGTGATTAATCAGCTTCTTTTTCTCCCTCAACTTTTGCTGTCTAAACATTACTTGGGGTTGAGCGCCTCCCCTTGGTCCTTTTGAGTAACACCACCCAATAGCTTGAGTAGTGCCTTTTTCAATGAAAGAGAAAAGAAAAGAAAACTAGGTATACAGAATTAAGTTTTTTTCATACCAACAAACTAAATATATCTTTTCTCTCTTTTGTCAATTCTTTACATAGAGTATTATATTGTCACCATCTTTTAAAGTTGAGACAATGAAATTAGCGAACAATTCACCTCTTGACCTAAACTAAAATATATTTTCCTTTTGGCAGATGCCTGTACAGTCAGTGAATGATTCTGGTGTTATTTAGTGTGACAAGTCACTTTAAAGCCCTGTGTCTTTCTCCATGTTTTTCATTATCTCATTGCATGTCTGTATTGTCTTTATTTAGAAACTGAAATTATGCATTGTCCTTGATGTAAACGTTTCCTCTGCAGGGCTGGGGATAATCTGTAATCTAAAGTTTGCCCTTGAATTCAGTTTGTTGTAATAACCTATAGCAACCAAATTACTACCACAGTTGATGTTGAAATTATAAGCAGGTAATGATCGTCTGAGAGCGTCTTCCTCATAAACTTGTTCCTGTTTATTCCAATGTGCTGCCCTCCAAAATGGTGCTATATTTATTTAGTCTGTCTTTAAATAAACCTGGAACACCTCCCAACTTAAGTCTCAACTTATTGTCAAAATATCCTCTTGTCCTCTAGGAGGGACTCAATAATCAATTTGATTTGATTTAACATACAGAGTACTCACCTTAATGGTTGAATACCAAGGATTAAAAATTCCTTTTCCGAAATGTTTAAAATGTCAGAATTGTACAAATAGATTCGCAGACTCCTGCTCAAAATCAGAGAAAGCGTGGACTGTATTCATAAACTGTTTTACAACAAAAAACAAAACTAATACTCAAGTTGGTAAGTGAAGCTATTCCCTTATCAACCAGCAGATGTCCCTATACACTAAAGAGTTAAAGACCATCATCTTGGTAGACGCTTTAACTTGGGAGCAACCAAAAAGTAGCTGTCTTAGATTCTACCTATATATTGTTGAGGAGACTTGATCAGTATTTGTACACTACAGAAGTTTTCACTGATTTATTAATTGGTTTGTAAATTAAATGTCCAATTTAGACTAATAAATTAAGTGATGTATATAGGTTTAGAAGCTTATTTTATTTGTTTGCTTATTTGCCATTTGTGGAGGAAAGGGCAACAAACAAAGTAGGTTATTAGAGTGGGGATAATTCTCTGTGCGTTCATCACTACGAGCTACACAAGGTACCTCTGCTTCCTTAATGTGATTTCCTGTTGTTGCTTGGCGTGAATTGGTGTCAGATAAATCAATGGGCTGAGAGAAACATATTTGAATTAAAACATTATCCAGAAATAATGCCAAATTCAACGGCCATTATCTTGGGACATTTGGCAGTTGCTTCAAAATATGCTGATCAAAGACTCTCTGATTTTGCTGATCAAAGACTCTCGACACCAGAAGTTACTCATTCCGGCCTCGCTGACAGCAACAATTCAAACACACTCACGGTGAGTGTGATGGAGCCAATGTGAAAATGTGACAAACTGTGTGTTTTCTTTGCTCTCTGTCTCTGTGGGAGGCCCCTGTTGAACAGCAGCCAGCTCTCCGCACACTTTTAGAAACTCTACACCTGCCAGCTGCCTTCATCATTTCTACCTCCACCTGGAACTGATACCTACAGTCCACAGAAAATAGGACCAAGCTGGAGTACAGTACCCTGAGTTAGTTTGACTGGTTTGTCTTTTTAAATGAAGACTTGTTGTGCTGTGGGTGGGGTGGAGGGGAGCAGCCCCTCTCTCTCCCTCTCTCTCTCTCTCTCTCTCCAGGAAACATATGGAACAGATCTGCTGGTTGGCCAGGCCTCATTCTGCCACGTCTCACAGCCACACGCACGGACAGAAAATCATCCTAGCTTCAGGATTTTTACCTCTTCACCCTTTTCTTTTACTCTTCTTGTTCTTCTGCTTCACTCTAGTAATCACCACCAGCTTCCACTTAATCTTCCATCCAAGACCTCTCTCTACCTGCCTCCCGTGCTGCACACACAAATCTTTCAGCTGGTTAAGTTACTCAGAAAGATAAGCTCATAAATGATATGAGGATGATTTGAATGTTAAATCAGAGCACATCTCCTTTAAAATATGAACCTAAGCGCTCTGGGACTGTCCGGTTCCAAACACTTGCAGAAAAATGCAGCTACAAAAATGCAGCTTCCCAGAATTTTCATGACACAGTTTGTCTCATAAGTAATAAAATAAAGTATCAGTGTCCAACAACCCACTGAAATCTGAATCACTATTTATTCAGTCCTTCTGAATCTCTGAATAACTTGTCACTTGACACATGAGTTAATCAGGAATTTACAGGAGTCTCACCTGAAATAAAAAGCTCTTTCACTATTCCCAGAATCAATTATACATTTTTAAATTATATTACAGGCTGATCAAGTTTTTTAGTGTTATCTAAAGTGTCTTTGCTTAAAGAGTTTAATAAAATGCATTATTATTATTATTATTATGTTATCTGCAGTAACTACTCGGAGCCGCACTTCAAATTGTCAGTTTTGACTTATCACAGTGGAGAGGCTCAGGTGCAGGATCTGTTTTATTCAATAGTGAGTGCAATTATTTTCATACAGTGATATGTCAAAATGTCTTCTGTGAAAAAGGTCTTTTAATTTACTGTGAATCCACTGATTCAAAAATAATTTCAGCTTTAAACCATCATGGCTCATTTACTTAGAATAAAAGGATATTATTATCCCATATCTGGGATACGTCATCTCCATCCTTCATTCTTTAGTCACTTTATTATTATTATGACCTACTCTTCATCAGATTCTGCTTTATTTCTTCATGTAATCATGTGTAGCTGTAATGATGCAATATTCCTACATGTCGACTTTAAAGGCCAGAGGAGATAAATCACCTCCCTCTCTGCACTTAGAATACTTCAAATCCAACAACAACAAATTCAGAACAAGTTTCCAAGCTTCTCTCCTCTCCTCCTTTTTCCTCCTCTTCAACCTCCTTTTCCCAAGAAAAGGATTTCTTCTTCTATGAGACATAAAGGAGGACATGTCAAATTAGACAATCATTATGTAACATCCTCAATTGATAAACTGTAGTTGGAGTGAAAAACTTCGTCAGCTCCAAAGGTGGACTACACCGCAGAAGACCACCTCTTCATTCTGTAGCTTCCATGTTTCCACTGTAGTGTTGCTACATATATTGTTCTGTCATTGTGATATCAGCATGTGCAATCATCACACTGCAGCGTCCGCAATGTCAATTGAGGAAAATCAACTAAAACGTTGTGCTAAGAATTTTTCTCTGCTTGACACAAAAGTAAAACAATTACTTCATGCTTTTCTAGTAATTATTGCTGACTCAAATTCACACACATTCATATAGCGCTACCATAAGCAGCGCTTTTTCTGTCACACAACACACACCGCCATAAGAGGCGGTTTAGAGTCATTGTCTTGCCCAAGGACACTTTGGAAGGAGAGCCAGGGATCAAACCACCGACCTTGTGGTTTGTGGAAAAACTGGTTTGTTGGTTGCTGGTTCTCATCTCAATCATATGGCTTTAGAAAGAATGATGTTGACCATGGACTGTACATAAAGATGGATGACAAGACAGCTCTCCAAAAATGAAGCTAAATCTACTTGATCGCCCCCTGGTGGCTGGATTTAGTAGTTCCCCACCCCACCTCCAGCCTTTTAGCAGAAGTGGAGACACATCATCCATCTTTATTTACAGTCTATTTGTGGATTAGAGTAGGTATTCAAGTCATGTGGTGTTTTTTTTTTATATTGTAATACATATTCAAAGAAAGAAAGAAATGTAATGTCAGATTTGTTTTCACAATATATATTTTTATCGGCTCTAAATCTGATTATTTAAAACTAGATTAGTGTCATACTTGATGTTCACAAAGTTCAAAATCCTATCTGCCTTGTCAAAACAAATTGTCTTCAAACTGACAGTCAAGGTTTAATTTTAAGACTTGGCTGCATTTTTGAGGTGGTTGAAAAACGAGACTCAATCCTGCTGAACTCCTGTTTGATGGTAATTAGGTATTTAAGTGTATGAAATATTTTCCATTAAGGAAATGTTGGGAGAAACATTAAGATTTCATGGTTTGCCTTTTTTTTTGACATGTTTGTCTTCAGAGTAAATGACCTTGATTATACTGTGATCCTGGAAGGAGCTGGTTAGAAGCCAACAGAAGAGGCAGAGGAGGCAGAGGGAGGGACGGAGTTCAGGTTTCAACAGTATAAACTAAGGAATAAGTGGGCACTGGTAGAGTCATTAGGCAGGAGAGGACCACTGCTCTTAGCCACACCTCTGATTAAGGATCCTGAAACCTCATCAATCACTTCACAACTTCACGGATGAATTCAAGCCCACTGAAATATCACACTGCTTTCTAATTCTCATTAACTTTTCAATAAGAACAATGTCAGCATCTCCTTCTTTAAAATGATGTTACACTGGTCAAATAGTTCCAAGTGGGAGTGTAACGATCGTGAAACAGGACTGAAACTGTAATACAAATGTCCACAGGCAAAAGTTATGGAACCATGATACTGCAACCCTCTAATTTTTCATTTCAGAAGACAGCAGTACATCTGAAATGATAACTTTATTTAAAGTTTTTTTCTGTCATCTAAAGCTAAACCCCCAAGAAGCTACAGGTGATTCCTTTCCCTTCAGAGGAAAAATAAATAGAGCTTATACAAAAGCATTGTTTAAAGAAACTCAAGGAGTGGCTGCAATGTACATAGTAAGGGTCATGTGACACCAATATTTATGTAAATATCCCAATAGTTGTGTGAGTACATGCTGAAAACGTTAAATTTGTTATGTCAAAGTTGAACTAGGTATTAGGTCTGTCAACTGCAATGAATTTCTACAACTGACAGTTTGTGTAAAAAAATGTCAAACCTCAAACTTTGTTACAAACTCTGATCATCAGACATCTTCCGTTTAATGACCATGATCCCTAAACATCATCAGTAAATAAGACAATGCATGATAGTATATATTGTTTGGTTAGTGACCGTGTGTTGTACACTATGCATTGTGGGACAGAATGAGTCCGCTACAGAATGGTAAACTCATTATATAGAGAGCAGAGAATGATTTTGGCGAACTTCAAAAGACTTTTACCACGAGCTGGATAAATAATAAAAAACATAATTTTTTCTCCTCAAAGGCCCCAAACACAACATGGAAGATAATTCAGGTTTTTTGTTATTCAGAAGTAAAATGATTCTCATGTTGACCACAATCATAAAGACCCTCACAAGGATGAAAGAGCTTCACTGCCAACAAACCCAAATATCGACTGAGGCACCGTCTGCCCAGACGTCTGTGGACACTTTCAGAGAAGAATCAAACACTTCAAGGTGCCAACACCGCAGAAAAAAAACTCTCAAAAGTTGGAGAAAATTGGACACTTAGTCTGTCAGCTCTCATTCAACACATATTCACTGTCCCAAAACACACACACACACACATATATATATATATATATATATATATATACACAACTGAAACATACACCAGCAGCTCATCCAGAGCAGAGCCAGGGCTAAATGAGGCCAGTGGAATTAAAATGTTTAGAGGCAACGACTGAAAGGCCTGTTTGTTCATGTGAGAGAATCCCAGCAGTGGTGCTTTCTCCAGAGAAAAGACTGACGTGAAAAATGAGCAATGGGGACAACGCGCCAATTGCTGTTTGGCTCTGAAGTGGGAAAAACCTGGCTGATGATGAATGTGTGTTAGAGTGTGTGTGAGTGTGTGTGTGTGTGTGTGTGTGTGGGTTGTGCAAAATAAAAAGGAATAAAAAACATCTGAAGCCAGATGAATCCTTCTTTATGTAATACAAACAATTAGTACTATAATACTATGAAGTAGTTTCAAGGACAGAAACTCAGCATCTGCAGCAATCGACCATGACTCTGGTGAATCTATGTCTGAAACTACAGTAACGCTGACTTCTATGTCGTAAATTGTTCGTTTCACATTAAACCCACAGGATTTTGCTCAGTTGTAGCACCTGTATGCTACAAAATAAAGTCGACTATACAAAAGAGTGGTGTCATCCTGACCCATCATTCAGGTAAAGGTGATATAAAAGACATTACAGTCCAGAGAAAGAAAGGGAAACTGAAATTTTAAAAAATTATACGAAACATATTTGTTTACAGTTTACATACAGCAGAAATTATTTAATGATCAGTAATGACTTAATCTGACCGCCAATTGTCTTGAAGAGATAGTTCCCCTTATTTTCGTGCACCTGGTGGTAAAAAATGCTTTGCTTTTGCCACAAGGTGACACTATTGTAAATAAAAGATATTTGAATCAGTAATACTTATAAATCCCCATAGGGAAATCCAAATGTCACCGAGCAGTTTGCCAACTGCCAAGAAGAATTAGAAGTAGAAGAAGAAGGAGAAGAAGAAGGAGAAGAAGAAGGAGAAGAAGGTAGAACATGTGCGGTGGCGATGTGAGATTAGATGCTTCTGTTTGAGACAAACAGGAGAAAAAAGCCAAACCAAAGATGATGAAAGACATCAAAAAGTTCTCTGTGACGCGTGAAAAATAAAACAAATTGCAAGTGTTTGAGAGTGTGTGCATGTGTGTGTACAGGTGTGTGTACACTCGTGTCCATTCCAAATAACAGTAACTTTAATTAGAGTTTGACCAACATATTGGCCGCCTATGAGTATATCTCTTATTTGTGACTCTTGTTTAATATAACACAACAAAGGTTGGTTGGAATAATTCACAGTGCTGACATCATCAGTTACTTCACACAAGTGTAGTTAAAAAATATATGGGTTCATTTTAGACTTCATGAACCACTCAGCCAAAACGCTTATGGATTTATGCTGCACTTTCTGGGGTCCTTTAGAAATAAACCTACCGGAGAGAGTTTGTCAAGAAAATCCAAGAATAGACACATTTCTGGACATGAAGGAATTCACAGTTTGCAAGAGTTATCTCTTTCTCTTGCCGTTTCAGACTTATACATGTCAGTGAATTTACTTTTTAAAATGTTTGCACTACACTGCCTGAGCACCTGAGATACCGGTATGGTGCAGCATTAATAAATGTCCAAAAACAGCGAGGAGGGTAAAAATAAAGAGACAGACAGAGAAATCCAAAGACAAACCGACGTCATAGTCAGAGTCGCAGATGCTGTTATTTTAGCCAGTAGCGATCCTAAAGCCAGAGCTTTTGAAGAGCAGTCCAATAAAAAGAGATTTTATCCAGATGGAGTCTACTGCTGAGGAGACGACCGTGCACTCCTCATCACAATTAGCACAGAGGGAAACATTCACGACCACAATGTCCTATTAAACAGACATAATTACATTAACATGGAACTTCCCAGAATTCCCCTGCCTGCACACACATGAAAAATACATTGCCTTTAACCACAAACAATAATATAGATGAACTGTAACTGTAGTAGGGAGAAGACGGAGTAAGCTACTGTCCCACTGGATGATTAGTATGATTCATCGACTGATCCATTTTTACTGGCCACTACTATAATACAAATCAGTCTGCCTCGATACACTGAAAATTTATCAAAACCAAAAGGGATCCAAGAAATTATTGAAGAATTTAGCTTACTACTTCATTTTTGCAAACTTCAGTGTGTACAATTCTCCTAATATTCTGGCAGAAAATAAAATAGCAACTACTTAATAACTGATTGTGACATAAGATTTCAGTCAAAATGCCAAAAACACTTATTTTTACCTTAGAAAATCACCTTAGACTGAATATAACACAGCTTTAATCTCTCATGCGGGCGCTTCCATGTGGTAATAATATAGTTACTTCTACTGTTTGCATTTGACATGAATCATTAAGAGAAACCAGACTCAGTCTTTTAACAGTGTTGTGATCCTGTAACTTCAAGCAGCTTTTTTAAAAATAAAAGCCTCCTCCGTCTGTCTGTCATCATTAGGGAGCAGAGAACCTCAATGCAGTACCACCCAAAAGGAAACCAGTCAACAAGTAACACCGTCCATGTGTCTCATTATGCTTTAGTCCATGCACGTGTCTATAACAGATTTTTAATTAGTCCCACCATACTGTCAGAAAGCCAGAAGTGGGACTCATTAGTTTTCATGAGGATATTATGAACTAAATCTAAAAAACTCAACGAGTCAACAAGAAGTAATTGATTTCAGGTGGTAAAGAACTAAACACTGCACAGAATGAAGACATACAGTATTTGTAATGTGAAATTCAATAACAATTAACGTGCACCCAGATAAACCTGAAATGATAACCGGAGGGGTTGAATGTGAGAATGCAAATGTGGGATTGGATTGATCTCATCCCATTATTTGACATGGGTGAGTAAAAACCCCTTACAAACATAATTCTTTTCTGAATCATTTTCAGCAGCCTCACATCCAGTGATGACGTACGGTACCTGGAAACACATGTTGAATCCAAGCTCCATCTGTTTTTATCTCTCAGCAGGAGGACAATAACACAAAGAGCCTTTATCATCTCACTGATGAAGATAATAAACACTCAGCTGTGAAAGGCGACCTGGAGGCAAATGAATCAGTCTGAAATCGTAAAACGCCAAGGGGGTCACTAAAATAATCAAGGGCTGGATTGTGAACCCCTGATATTTAATATCTAAACTGGTTCAAATTCAACCTGAATCACTTCAGAGCTAACGTTAAATTGTCCATCAGTTTCTTTCTGGGAGAGGGAAAAATGCTGGGATAACAACTCCAGAACTCATCAGAGAACAACTATCCAGTACCACCGCAAACTGGAACCCAGTCAGCCGATAATACTCTCCATATGTCTCATACTGGTTTAGTCCAAGCCGTCATGTCGTGGTTGACAGTTTAATCAGCGCAGTTTTCTTTGAGTCCAGTACCAACAGACACCATCATCAAGACACTAACACTGCCAACACAACACAGATCCAAGAGAGCAGAGAGATTAGATCAGAGGGAACAAAAGAGCTTGTTTTATTTACCAGGATCTCAGTTGTTACACTTCTTAACTAGTGCGTGTATTTGTTGCAACTCCACCAAGTCCATGTGTTGTTAGATACTTCCCAGGCTGTTGATCAATGTAACTAAATAACTCATTCATAAAACTAGAATTCCACCTCGCCAAGGCCCAACAGTCCCCTTAAATCAAAACAAGCCCCATTACTTTTCTCAGCTTTAGGCACACCAGTCACTGTTGTGTTAACAACAAACAGTTCTAGGTTTTAACTTGAAATCAAAGAGCTAGCAGTTATTTCACTGGACTAAACATGTCTGGTTAAGAGACTTTTCCTTAAGTAAATCATCACCATCCTCACTCTCGGAAGTTTTGAGCAGTCAGCGTCTAGATGCAGCATAAATATGGGTTCAGACCTCAAAAGCACGGGGAAGACACCATTTATTCAACATGTCATACCTCCGTCCCTTTGTCTGCTCCACATGAGAACCAGAAAACATTTTGCAGCCTTCACAGCGAAGGAGCGGTGGATTGTTATAACCATTTCCACAAAACAAAAGAGCAGTTTGGGTTATTCACAGTTCTGTGCTTACATGAACATACCACAACCTTCGTCAAGGACGATCTAATAAGTACAAGAGAGCTTGTTTATCCAGCTAAACACAAATTAAACACTCCAGGGGACGCTCATAAACACAGAGGTGGTAAAAGATGTTGATGTGCGTTTACCCTGGACGCAGACACCAATGAGAGTTTATTCCAACTCTGGACAAATCCTTGCGTCAATTATATCACAAAGGAAAAGTGTCATTTTTCAAATCTTATTTTCTGATTCATTTGAATTTCAGTATAACAGACCTGGCCACCTGTCCCCAGTGGAACTTAGTGGGAGTCCCTTCTCCTGGGGTGCTGAGGTTAAAAGGAAAGAGTAAAGAGCTGATAGTAAACCTCAAGCTTGGATAAGAACTACCAGGCTTAGGGAACTATGAAAGTCTCTTTACAGTAAACAGTAAAGTTCGTTAATATCCGGTTCAACTGCTTCGGACATTTGTGTTCACACATACAGCTCCTTTTAGTGACGTCTTGAATGGTTTACAGTTTCACTGCATGTGTGAAAGCTGCCTCTGTCTGGGTAACAACAGGCAGCGTCACCTCTTTGCCACTAACTGTACAGAGAGGGGCAGAGAGCGGTGACGACCCAACGTGACGCCAACAATTTGTTTTTGAACTCTCGTTTTATGTTTTGCATTTTATCCAGCGCCATCTTGTTTTTTTAAATAACAGAAGTAACCATATTAGGAAGATTGGGGGGGTGGAGCCTGACTAAGAGCGTAAGAACTCTGCACGCCCACCTGCACTTCCTTGGATGGTACTAACTGTCAATCACACAGTATCCTCGCCCACAAGCATGCAACCATAAATGACAAAATGAACGTCATGTTGTATTTAAGAAGACTTTTGCATTGGCCTCCCTCTCCAGGGAATACATTCAGTCTTTGAGTGCGCTTCTTGCTCAGGGGGCAGGAATGCTGACCGTCTTCAACAGAAAGTAGTCTGTCCGAAAAGTCATTCAATTTATTGCTTGGTGCTTTTTTTGATTTGAAAAATAAAAAGTTTAAATTGCTTAACAGGTCTGACAATAAAAAGTGTGAACATTTTGCAAGAGCAACAGCCAATGATGACACTCCCAAATGGTGTAAAGTGGTGTCATCTCACACTCAGCTCACACTCAAACTCAACTCAGTCACTGGCCTCCAGGGATGTTGAGCTGGATTATGCCCAGTTCAGCCAAAAAAACAAGAGAACAATGGAACTCAGTCTCTGTCCTCAGACTGCAGAGCCTCCCTGTTCAAAAAGAGTAATCATTTTGACAAAAAATAATTTTGGACTGAGAATGAAGTAAAAACAAAATACAATTCAACTCCAAATGTCGATTTTCTTCAAATTTTAACCACATCCTGGCCTGAGAAACCTGACATATCGAATGTATTGGGGAGGTAACTGAAAGCGTGCTGCAGTCCAGGCCTGAACGTTCAAATCCTTCACCTACACTTGCTTCAATCTAACTGCAGTTTATCAGCCGTCCTTCACAGAACAACTGTAGCATGACAGATTCATATGTGCAGCAGCATCCCTCATATATCCGGTCTTCCTCCCTAACCCCACATCTGCTCTGCATCTGGCTCTGACAACAGAAACCTCACAAAGACGCTACAGTTTCTAGTAAACGCTCTACAGTACTTTTCAGTACAGCATTACGGTGATACAACACATTAACTAAACAGGTCATCAAAGCAATGAGTTGTATAAATTGCATGATCCTTAATTTTGCTTCGAGAAATGGAATAAACAAGCATTTGGATTTAGAGTTCTTCAGCTTGTAAAATGGCTATAAAATGGTAATGATTACGATATAAGGTGGAAATGGGCCTTTAGTTACAGGCATTGGAACATTATTTGTAAAAAAATACTACAAAGGAAAGTACATTTTCCTTGGAAACAAAATAATTCAGTGTTAATAAAGAAATTATGTGGAAAAGATATTTTAAATGTCAGTGAAAACAATACCCTGCGCTCAGGGGAAAGTGTTACAAGATATAAAAAAAACAAGTCTATTGTTTTTAAAACCAAAGTGGTGGTCTCCTTGTGAAGGCTCCATTTGTTCTGTTTTAACCATCAGGTCGTCCTCAGATCCTCTGGGACTGAATTCCAAGGCTGGATGCCAGTATGTGAACCTAGGCTCAGCATAAGGAAAAAGACTAAAACCTACAGCAAATAAGAAGACAGAGTACCTCTACTGCACAGAGGCATAGTCATTAAGGGAAAACGATAGACCTACAGTAACAGAGACCTGGAAACTAATTTAATTTAACATTGTAAAAGATGAAACTCAACTGTGGGAACAACTCATGCATCTTCCCTCTCTGCGTGTGAGGGAATAACTCATGAGACTGACAGTTTCAAAAAGAACAATGTAAACAAAGAGTCAAACAAGCACTGAGCTGACTTTAAATATATTGTAATTATGAAACATTATTCACTGCACTGTCTCAGCAATAGTAGTATTTAGGTGTCAGTAATTGTGGAAGTTGAGGTGGAGGGATAGGTCAACAAAACCCAACAAGACAATAGCTGTGTCCCTATTAAGGGGCCACCTCGTTTGGAGGAGGTGGAGTATGCAAGTGAAGGCCAAACCAAAATGAGACGTCTGGTCTATGGAGCATTCGTTTCACCATCTTGTTCTGCTCAGCATGTTAAGCAGCTGTACTTATCACCGCTCAGCCACCCAGATAGGCAGCTTGTTAGCCTTGTCATCAGCATGCAATGAATCCTGGGATACGTTAGCCCAGAATGGACCCTTCATTACTCATGTCATCATCTGCCAAATTTGAAGGAGCCCTCGAAATGGGACAGCCTGGGACATCGCTGTGACACAGTTGTTTCCTGTTTTAAACGGCATTTCATGTTTATTACTATAACTGACGATATAGGCTCATCTAAACTTAAACATTTTTAAGCCTAAATCTAACCAAACTTTAACAATATCTAATTCTGCAGCGTTACCACATTATAGTGACCAAGACAGCAAAGGTCCTGTCTGTCTGAGGAAAGACTGAAAACCTACTGTAACAGTTGTGATGACATGGTCAACACCTACGATGAGTTCCCTATCACTGATTTCCTCATATTGATGAAATTGAATCAAGGGGCCAGTGAGTTTCCTTCTAAATGGTTTTACTGTTGAAAATGTTCAGTGGTTAAGGGCAATTTTTACAAGACATGCTGAAATAGAACCTCTTCTTATAGATTTGATCATCACCAACTCCACCAACTGTGTGGTGCTGGGCGGGTGGTTAACAGTGAACTTATCAGAGCTTGTTGGATAAAAACAGCTGCCTTGCTGCTTTTACTGGAAACATGGTTTAAGAGAGAATGAACCATTCAGTAAATGTAAGCTGTGAGCTCCACAGAGGTCTGATTCCTCTCTTAGTTTCACATTGAGCCTAATAAGTTAAATAAAAAGTTGCACTTTTCAAACATTTAATTGGAAAAACATGCAACACATATTACACATAACAAGTTCCTGAGCTTAAATAAAAAAAAAAACACTTTGTGTGGCCCAAACTTTCTGGCTGCAGCCCAGAGCTGACGGGTGGCTCCGTCGCGACCAAAACACAGAGCTCTCAGTGGTGGGCTAATACATCATGTCAGTTGTCAGCCAGACCCACGCACACCAACTCGGTTTTTGCCAAAGCAGGTGGTCGGCTGTGTTGAAAGCTGTGCAGTCAAAAGCAGTCTGCGTGCGGAGGAAAATCCTTATGTTGTTTTATCCTGGCTGGCCTCAGTCTGCTTTTACATATCACCCATTTACACCTGTCACCCTGAAACCAAGCTCACGTTAACCACAGCAGTATATAATGTGATGTTTTACACAATCTGCTGTTTTATATTCTCTTTCAGCGGTCAGTCTTCTCTTTCTTGTGAAATGATATTCAGTTATTACACTCACTAAAACTTTAACTTCTCGACTTAAGTTAGCTGTAATTATTGTGAAACATATCAAGTGAGATAAAGGTATTGTGGTTAATTTGACAGTATTAAGACAATGGATTGCTTGAAAATGATCACGCAAGTAAATATAAAAAAGGTTTATATCATCAGTAGTTCGACAAAGTTCCCCAGCCTTATCGACGCTGGGCAAACAAGTTTATTAAAAGTCATGGATCGAAGTTCTCAACGCCTTTTAAGACGTGTAACCTGACATCTTATCAATTTCAGCTTTTTATTTCAATCCCTGACGACGTCTAGGTTTAGATTTTTCATCTTTTCAATCTCAACATGTTTCTCAGCCTGTCCAGATCAAATTGTAGAATACAAAATGAAGTTCCAAGGTTTAAAGAAGGCTCGCTCGTGTTCACAAACACACATGGAGCAATCACATGACACATATAATGTGTGTTTAGTGTGTTGTTGTGGGTGGCTTTAATCACTGATTCTTCATTTTATTGTGCTGTAGAACACTAGTGAAACCACCCAGCTCAAAACTGGTACAGAAAATTTGTGACAGTAAAAACATTCTCAAGTTGTTGGCCCTTTTCCCAGAGTTGTAAAAGTTTAAAGGTGTTCATAATTGCTAACACACCTGTAACAGTCTGGGCTCAGGTTCCTTGGATGTTTATATCTGGGCCCCCTTCTTTTTCCTCTCCTCTTGAAGGCTGGAATAGTCACATGTTTTCTATTTAACTGTTTTGCTGTGAAACCTCAGTCTTTGCTCTTTCACTCAGCTTGTTTATGCAGAAAAAGTGTCTCTCATCGTTTCGTTTCACCATGTCTAGGGACAACAGCAAAAACAGCAAATTTTTACGAAGTGCTCTGGGGAAGCCCAACATTCTACTGATTTGACAAGCAAGGTTGAAATCAACCTGAAAACAGCTGGACCTCAGCAGCTGCTGAATGCACTGAATGAACACAGTCCCTTCAATTTTATTCTAAGAATCTCTTGGCCTTTCTGTTTTGGAAACTTCTCCCATGCTTTGCCATTTCCAGTAATCCTGTTTTTGATTCATTTCTGGCGGCTTTGTCTTGTTTATTATATTAACTGTTATTTATTCATTTGTTATTGCCTGCACAGCACTTCGTAACCCTTTGAGGGTTGAAGAGGTCTGAGACACATTAAACCATAGAGAATCCCTGATTAAAAGAGATGAACAGCCGAGATATGACTTATTCTCAGGACATTTTGGATATCTTCAAGGGATCATTGTTGTGATTATAGTTCATTCAGATCACTGAGAACCTGTTCAACTTCTTCTCCCATCTTTAGAAGCATTTTCATTCTGCCACAATTTTTAACAACTAGCTGATTCACATGGGAACTTCAAACAATTTCTGGACCCATCTCTCGAGACACTTCCCTTTCACACGTGCAAAACACACAACCGGAAACTGACTGTGTGACATGTGTTCACACCTAGAGGAAATATTTGGTTTCACCTTGGAATAGCGTGCATTGGGGCAGGAGTGACATTAACACCTAATATTACAACCAAATTACTCACAATCGCTAAATCAAAACCACTGAACCTCATTAGTCTCGTGAAGTGGTTATGGGATGTGATGAGGATGCCGTCTGGACACGTTTTTCTGGCCACATGTTACAGGGAGACTACAGGGTAGACCCGTAATATGCAGGAGAGACTATATGTCCCATCTTCTCTGGGAACAGCCCTGGAGAGCTGGACAATCTAGCAGAAGAAGGGGCATCTAACAACTGAAGGGAAGTCAGAAATTCTGAAAGATGAGAAGCATCTGGCCTTAAGAACAACATTCTTAACTGAAGACACTTCAGCATCAGGAAGGAAGCATTACTGACGCTGGAGGGACAGTCCTGTCTTCTGTCTCACATATTCCTCAGTTGGTTTAGACAGAAAAACGATTGTGAAAAACCCAAATTAAGGCTGTAACATTTCAAAAATGGACATGCATTACAAATTAAGCTTAATGTACAGTGAAACACATGCCTACAATTAAGCAAGCGTTTATAGCCTTACAACTATGAGGTGAATGTGGAGACACTTACTGAACCCGTTCACTTTACTTCATGCTTACAACCACAGTTTAGAACTACTTCCTGGATATTACCCACGTAATTTAACGTACAGATGCGTGACAAATCAAAGTAAGAACACACAGGGTGTTAGTTACTATGCGTGTTTATCTCGACAGTAGTTTCCCAGACCTAAAGAATCCAGAACACTGCACTGAAGCTGTTGTAGAGATTCGATCATATGGTGTTTTGATGGATAATGATTATTATTTGTATTATGATCAAAAGGCTGAAACACCTGACGGCAATTGAAGATTATCATTTTTATTTTCATATCATTTCAGGCAGCTTGTCGCCCACACTGAGTCTAAAGGTTTCGTCCAGTTTTTCTCTCCACAGTCGCCAAAATCCTGCTCATTGTGGGAACTGTTGGGTTTTTAAAGTCTTGACCTTATTATGTTATGATTTCACCCTTAAAATTGAAGTTTAATTATAATTCATTCTTTTTGCCATGTTTTTTTTGTGTGTGAAGCACTTTGTAACATTGTTTAGATAAGTGCTATTCCAATAAAGTGATTATTATTATTACAATAAAGCAGAAACTGCTGGTTTTATAACTGCCTGCCTGTTGTGAACAATAAAAACTTTTATATATTTCAACAGCACATCACATTCAATTGTACTCTCATCACTTCAGTTGAGAAACATTGCTTTTTCTGCACAATTTAAATTGGTTGATCATTTGAAAGTGGTGTAGGCACTGAGTGAAATTTAACGTAACCTCAAACATCAGTCACTTTGAGAGGAGTTGTCCACAAACCGGAGCAAATTCTATTACTGGTCAGAAGTTATCACATAAATTCAGCTGCTAAATGTGTTGTCTCACCAACAGCTCAAAGAGAAACAGAATCCATTGAAGAACAAAACAACTAATCAAGCCTAACAAAACATAGGTTGGATATAACAAGCTATTACTGAGTGGTTGGGCAGAGACCACAGACATTCCTCCTGACAAAACACTCTCACACTGTGGTTGTCAACTTTCAATTTTTCTGCTTTCTCTGCAGTTTTTGCTGAAGGTGTTTTTTCCTGTGCACATTTTAGGGACATATAACTGAAAAAAATGGACACTTTATTCTCTCTTTGACTGTTTCCATATGTGTGTCTTCTCTGTGGGTCTACCTCCTCGAGTATATCTTGTCTGTGTGTACGTCTCTGTCTCAGAGCAGATGGATGGTGGGTGGTCAGGGAAGGGTTAAGTGCTCTGCTCCATAAACTCTGCTCTAAGAGTCTGCTGGAAGCTACTGGTTCAGTCTTTAAATACAGTCATTTGACACATCCCAACAGGGGCTGTAGCTGAGAGCAACAACTGACCCAAACTCAGGCTCTGAGGCAAGCTGGTGTGTCATCGTCACACTGCTGTGGACAGCATGAAGGCTTTCTTATTCACCTGTATGTTGGTACCTTGGCTGATGGCAGCCACGGCCAGAGGGTTCAACCAGAACTCGCAACTGATATCAGGATCTCTACCTGGCAACGAGCTGGACACATACTTCAGCGACAATTTCATATCAAGCAAGGCTAGGGTAAGCACTTTCTTACTTACATCAATCATGCTTTTCTGACAGAAAATGTTCAATAACTCTGAATAATGCAATGGAATTTAAAATCTATTTATTTTAAAGTGCCTTCACTTAATCAATACAATTCTACACTTTAATTTGTCATTGCCTGTTTGATCATTTGTGCATTTACACTGCTTTATACTTTTTTCTACTGTATATACTCTATTTTTCTTCTCATAAAGGTTTTCAATGTTATTTTATGCTTTTAAATGTACTTTTATTTCAATGAATCGCATGTTAACAGTTTTGATCAGTGGTTATGTGATTCACCTGCAGCGCAACGTAAAAAGACAATACATACAATTGTGACTGTAACATGTTAATAAGTCGAGTTAGTGAGGTGCGACATTTACAAACAATACAAAATATAATAATTTGCACATGGAATTGAAGTAAAAAAGAGGAATATTCTGCTCTTTTTAAAGTAAAGATATATTTTCTAAAACATGAGAAAAGAACAGATAAAAAGAATAAAAAAAATAAAAAAAAGAGAGAGGAGCTGCAAAATCAATAATCCAGCCACATTATTCTAAAAGCAAATTATTGAATTCATGGTTGAGTCAATTTGTTTTCTCCAACTTGGTAATGACAGCAACCGTCAGCACTTGACCTCATCATCCTCCTGTGAGAGATAACTTTTCATCTCACACACACAGACCATTGTTTTAATGAAGAACTTGCAAAAGTTGCGGTCCTCTTGTGCCTATGCCCCCTAACCATAACGCTAGCCTTAACCATAAAAGAGAGGATTCATGCCAAACTCTAATTCTACTTTACGCACCTCAGAAATTGTGTTTTGCCTCCAGGCTTTGGTCCCAATGATGAATACCAATGAGGTGTTAGCTAACAAGGTCCGTGTTTATACCAAAAAAGGTCACAAAAAAATCAGCTATGCATCTACACACTATCATACATTTAACACACACTTATACACACACCTTGCCATGTCTAGCTTGTTCTTTCCCCACACAAGCCAAACCCTGAATCAACCACAGTCACCCTCAGCTAACCACACAAAAATATTTGGAGGATCCAAAACCAAACTCTGGTTGGATTTGTCCTCTGGGAAAAGGCTACAGTAAGTTAAAAACCCACAAACAACCCAAAGAGTGAGAGGGAAAGTAATAAGTGTGAGGGAATATGGCTATGAAATGTATCTTCAGTTTTACTGAGTCAAAACTTAATTTGGGACCAGCTGTTTTTCATTGTGTCAGTGCCAGAGCCATCAGAGACAAACCTCGAACCCTACTGCTGATAAAGTTAACCACTTAGGCTGAGGTCTTAATCCACAATGTAGAAAGTTTTGATTGGTCTAATCAATTCAGAGACCAGAAGCAAAGTTGATGGAGGATTGTTAACCTTCTCGGGGAATCTTTGATTGGTTGCAGCGATTTAACAAAATCAAATTCAGGCTTTGATGCAGGAGGGTAAGCTAACTCTAAGATTCCTGGGCCTCAGTAGCAATCTAAGTTACCCAGGCACCACAGTTTAGCTATTTGAATTTGCTAGAAGTCAGCTCTAGGCCCCAAAATGCTCAGGCTGTAGGATGAAAAAGTCTAAAGGCTTCAGGGGTCAGTGACCAAGAATGCCCAAAACTTCAGAATCAATCTGTTTTACTTTCGCTCCTGCCTGGTACAACTCAGCGGTCATTGAGAATACAAAGACACTGGTAAAAACATGCATTACCCAGACATGGTTATTTATCCCCCAACAGATCATTTATCAGGAACATCAGTGTCTGACATCAGAGCCAGCAGAGAGAAGCCAGCTGCAGAATGTAATGTAGATTGCTAAAGAGCTCTGCTGACCAATATATCCAGAAAATCGATGTTGGATTGATGACAATGACGATACTGAGCCTGTTTTCAGGCTGATGACAGTTCTATGTCACAAATCACAGCCTCCTCATTATTTTCAGACTGAATGCTTTGTTAGCACAGTGAGGGACAAGATGCAGAGCCTCTGGCCAATGGAACGCAGAAATATCATCCAACAACTTTAGTGGAAACATCACACAAGAGGCCAATCAAACACATCCAAGCACACATTCCTGGCAAACGACTTTGCAATATGAACAAGGTTCTGCGACTTTTTACTTGGAGATAATGGGATCAACGGTCCAAGTGAATATCGTCATGAAAAATACTGGCTCATCATACTATAACCTGCTATTTAGTGTCCTGGTGTCTATAATGTCTGTAACTCAGGGATCTGCACACACACACACACACACACACACACACACACACACACACACACACACACACACACACACACACACACACACACACACACACACACACACACACACACACACCTTAAGTGTAAACCAGGGTTCAGGTCTACAAGAGAAAGTCAACAGTCATGCATTTCATCCAATTGTACCGTGACATTAACTGTACTGGCTGAAGAATGGCTAACTTACATTTAACCTGTCATAGTCAGTGTTTTTTTTAGGTTGACAGCTTTGCGGGGGCAGGTGGTGTAGTGGTGATGGTGGAGGGGGAATCACTGTCAATGGGAGGAGGAGTATTTCCTTTCTGACAGCCAAGTAGGGTCAATGCCTGTCCTCCTACGCTTGTCAAGGCAGGAGAGCTGCTAGGGCTGTGGCCAGGAGTAACTCCTACTTTTTCCCAGCTGGCCTCCTAACCCAGACAGTGTCAAGTGTTTTGCTGATGAGTAAATGAACAGGCCATGTGTTCTCCTGCAGAGGGCACTGCCTCCTGCTGATGAACCCGATGACAGCCCGATCCCGGAGGAAGCAGACAGTTTAGGTAAGAAAAAGACCTGTAACCGCAGTAAAATCTGTCAAAGATTCCCATCCTGCCTGCATCAGTCAGATTACCTAAGGCCTGATATCTGTGTGTTGACCCTGTGTTGCAGACCTGCCCACCTGCCTGCTGTGTGTGTGTCTCACTGGCTCTGTGTACTGTGAAGAGGTCAGTCCGGACATGACTGCTGTCCCGAAGCTGCCTAAAGAGACGGCCTACCTGTACGCCCGCTTCAACAAGATCAAAAAGATCAACACCAAGGACTTTTCTGAAATTGGTGAGTCTAGAAGACCAACTCCATCACGACATGTTGACTGCTCAGCTGTGGTTGTGCTTTTAATATGTGACATATTAATATGACACTGGTGACTGCAAACAAAAAATTATTCTCAAATCTCACTTCTACAACAATATTTTTCAGGATGCCCAAAGCTACAGAATCTAGGTCTGACGGTTTAGCTGATTATCTGGTTTGTATTTTGGTTGGCAACAAGTATTCATGCTGGGCTGCAGTCGTCTGCAGAGGGACAATAATACTGGAGGAACAAATTGTGTGAATACCCACACAGGCCAAAAAAGTTAAAAACTATGTTGAATAGTGAATATTCAATGCAAAACACAGCTACAGGGATACTAACGTTTGATGATGCATAAAGAAAGTGAGAAATCCAAAACATCTACACCTTTATTAGCTGCTTTTCTTTCATCTGCCAACAGTGACTCTGAAGAGGATTGACTTGACGGGGAACCAGATCTCAGAGATTGAAGATGGGGCGTTCTCTAAACTCGCCGCACTGGAGGAACTGTCTCTGGCTGAGAACAGACTGGTCAAACTTCCAATGCTTCCTGCCAAACTCACCGTCTTCAATGCCAACAACAACCTCCTCAAAACCAAGGGTGTCAAAGCCAACGCTTTCAAGGTACACACTGTTACTTCTCCTAACCTTTTCAAGAGTAACTAGAAAAGAAAGGATGAGGGCAAATCAAAGCATTTTTTTTTCAAAAAGGACCAGACGTACACTAAATCAATCTCTGAGATTAGCAAGTGATCTCTTTGAGGTTTTCCTGGGAAATAAATGTTTAAACTATTGACTTGACTCTACATTAGTAAATCCCTGCACCCACTTTTGGTGTAGACTCTTCTTTCTGACCAAAAACATGCATTGGTTAAAAGTACAAGTATTAATTGATAATAAATAAGCAAGGACAGGCCAAAATAATTCATTGTTTATGATACACGTAGTTTATCAACTTTATATATCCGTGACGCAGCCAAGACATAAGAGGACCAGGTACATGTGTAAAGAAAGGGAGGATAAGTAAATGAGTCGGCATCCTGATTTATCACTTTTTGACCCATCCTGGCCACAATTCATAACATTTTCAAGAAAGCTAACCTGAACGGCCACCACATCTGGGGGTCAACCCACACATCGCCACGTCTATGCCAAAAAACACAGTTCACAACACACAGCTGTGGTAGAAATATTTCTAGCTCTTAACCTAACCCCTAAAACCACAAACTCTTTTGTTCCTTGGTTTGTCTATGGATTAAACAAATAAGATCCACATTGTTACTGAGTGACTCCTGAGAATAAACAAAACTAACTACATCCAGAATCCAGTTCCAGACCTGATGTAGAGACATGAGATTAATATCAGTCTTTTCCTCTCGCTCTCAGAAAGAAAGCAAATAACATTTTTGAAAATGTTGTAGATTTACATACCCAATTTTCAATGTATATCTGGTTTCAACAGCCTGTGGATTATAAACAGTATGTGTTCATATTTAACAATGATGGTAACTGATTCCATAATGTGAATTTGTTTCCCCAATAGAAAATGACCAAGCTGGTTAACCTGTTTCTAGCCGACAACCAACTGGAGGCTGTTCCAATAATCCCAGAGACTGTTCGGATCTTACATCTACAGGTTTGTATCTTTTACTGCTGCTCGAACATTTAATTAGATTAATTACATGTATACATGTTTGCTAGAATTTTATCAAAAACCTGGTCGTGCAGAAGGTGACTCTAAAGGCTAAGATTTGATTTACATTCATATGTTGTTTTCTTTTCCACCAGAACAACAACATCACCCTGGTGAACAAAGACACCTTCTGCAAGTCTAATGACACCTACTACCTGCGACTAAGCCTCAGTGAGGTCCGTATGGATGGCAACCCTGTGATGTTGTCCAAGTACCCTGATAGCTTCACCTGTATGAAGGTACTGCCTGTTGGACGGTACCGCTGAGGAGGCAGATGTTTTACTGTAGCCCCTTTGACGAAGCAGTTTTCCCACAGTGCTTAGGGGTGGGGAAACTGTGACGTTCTGGATGTTGGGGGCACTGGTCCTATTGTGTCAATGATTTACTTCAACAAACCTACAAACAGCTTGTGACATTGTCAGGTCGAAATGAAACCATTCACCGGACTGAAGGAGAAGAATTAAACAAACTCTCCTGTGGTGGCTCTGATCAGTCTATGAGGAGCTACACGAGAGGTGTTCAGAGTAATAGTCACGTAAATTGGTGCAAAACCACCTGAGAAGGTGTGTGAAGACTTCAATATGCTCCAAACTAGTTTGTCTGACCTTGTGTTAAATCAGTGCTTCAGCTAATTATTAATGTCCTTACTTAAAAGGAGGTGAGAAGCCTGTCGCCCATGGTCTCTCTTGGCTTTTTTGCATCACATTGCAGTCTTTATACATTAAATCATACAAATGGGCATGATAGCCCACTTTCAGACAGTCTCTCCTTCAAAGTGATTGAAAAGCTTGAAAAAGAAGTTGAAAAGCTGCATACTTTTACACCTCTGTCAGCGTATCTTTTTTTGAACAAAGACTTTGATTTGGCCAACGGAAAAAAAGGGGACTCTGACTTGAAAAAGACACTTAGTCTGAAGCATACAGAGGTATTCACACATAAGAGACAGATAATCTAAAATATTCGTGCTCAGAAAACAACACAGGTGAGGGGTCTTCTGAGCTTCTTCTGCACAAGTGGCGTATCACCAGAAGTAATAATGTAACCCTGATGTGAATGAGGGGCAAAGCACCATTGCCTCCACAGCGACAGTCCCACCTTTTGTTTAATTTTGACCTGACGCTGTTCTCCCTGGATGAAGGAAACAACACAAACTGTTTGTTACACTGAACCCACTCACACCTGCAGCCGCAGGTCAACAAAATTCCAGATATTATTGCAACTTTCTAAATATCTCTGCTGCTTTTAACAAGTATTTTGTACAGTGTAAAATCTCTCATGTCAATGTTTTACATTGAACTAGTGCATACCTCCAAAAGAAGGTGAAAATAATTCCTGGATCCACCATTTATCCAGGTACTAATGTATGTGTTCTTCATTGGGTGATGCCCCAACTCTCCACAATAATTAATAGAAATAGTTTTTGCATAATCCTGGTTACTAACAAACAGACAAATGCTGAGGACACCTTGAACTGCCAACAGGAATCATCTGTAAATACTTTTCTTATAAAGTGTTATCAGAATGAATTCAACATATATTTCAACGCTCTGGGCTTCACCCATTGTGTGAATTAATTTGACTATTAATTATTCCATTACTAATGTTTCTCCATAGAGGCGATGGCCAAGTAAATCGGTCCAGCTGCAGGCTTTTTCAAGTATTTTGTGACTTAACTTTACTTTGTTCATTTTAATTTATAGACTCCAGTTGAAGTGACCTGGGGAGCAATGTAGCTATGATCTATAGTAATGTGAAAATTACTCCTTTCTTTTTTTTGTCTTTTTTGAAAATGTCTGGCTTGTGTCCCTTACTCTTCCCTTCCAGTAATAACAAGAAGTTATCACTGATGTGAATAAGAAAGTGATAATTAGGAAGGCGTGTATGTGACATGGCTTTGTTTTTAAGATATTTTAATAAAGTTAAACTTTTTTTTTTTTTTAATTAAAATTTGTTGGAGTCTGTTTAACACTCAAGGATACGTGTTTTTAATATTTTAGCAAAAATGTAGGCACAGGAAGAAAAAGAATAACCAAAGACAAATCCATCCATTATCTATAACTGTTGTCCATAGAGAGCTGCGGAGGGCCAGAGCCAATCAAAGAGCCAGCTGACATGTGTGAGCAGTGGGGTGAATCCTAGACAGGTCGCCAGTGTATTCCAGGGGCAGATATATAGAGACAAACAAACATCATGCTCATTCTCCAAAGCTGCTTTCAGACACGTGTGAAGTCTGGACATTTTCCTGAACTTTTCCAGCCAGCCCCCAGGTAAAATGTCTGGAAAGTGTCTGAGTGAGCCCTTGTTGATGACATGCAATGGACCCAAAACTGAAGGAGGACAAGAGGAGCAATGCACGTAGAGGACATTGACAACTTGAAGAGACGCCAAGATTCTAGAGCTTTTGGCGATACGGTTCGATGCCAGAGTCAATGTGGTATAAACACAAACAGGTAACACTGCAGCAGAATTTATATGCCTGCATACTCTACCCAGGGCCCCCCCCCCCTCGTCTGAATGTTACAGACAGTCTTCTGGTGCGTTCTTCATATGTGAAAGGCAAGCTATGGAAAATGTCTACACCCAATGTTTTGGACATTTTCTGATGTTCATGTCTGAAACAGCTCAGTTAAACTAACCTGCATGTGTTTGGACCCTGGGAGGAAGCAGAAGTACCCAGAGAGCAAACTTCACACAGACTCCCACTGAAAAGAAAACAACTTAACAGAGGGCTTTGGTTCGTTACGGCAGAACCGTTGTGGATAATTGTAAAAGGTTCAGACTAAGTCAAGTTTAACTGTAAATTATAAGACATGTCAACACAGAAATGTCTCTATAGGTTTGACATCATTTAAAAATGGTGTTTCATTGGAGCTCCAATTTGCTGATACCGATATTGCAAACTTGATGCCACAACACAAGCACAACAATAAATGTATTACACCATTGTCCATGGCTAACTGCAGAGTCTGCATGTTTGTGTCAAGAGACATTTACAGACAACACTTCAATGGAGAATTGCTAATCGGTTATTGGCCACAAACTCCAAAAGGCCTGTTGTCTATAACGGGTACGGAGCCAACCATCATCTGCAGATCTGTAGTTCCGCAGTGACTGGCTGGTTAAAGTTGTGGTCTACCACCAGCAAAAAGATTCCGGGCCTGGACTGTGTTTGTGAATGCTTTGTATTTTTATTTGTTTATTCCTCCAAGAACATTTTCATTTCATTAAGCCTGGAAATCAGCATAAAAGGCACAGCCTGCATTACAGCTCAAAGTTACAAAGGGAATGATATTTTTCCTTAATAACACCCAAGAAAATGCAAGTAAAGCAAAATGGGAGTTTCAAGCACACGGGCCTGTATGGAAAATGTGGGTTAATCCTCCTTGAGTCCAGCCAACTTGGCAGAACTTTACATTCTCAGAGTAAACACGAGAATAGATTCCATATTGCCTCTGCAGCTTGATTTACGATGACATTTTAGTGCTTCCTCTTCATTACAGTCTCACGCTGATATTTACTACATCCACACTGATTCATAACCGCTGCATGGATCAGAATTTTTCTACTCATCAGTCTAAATACACATTTAGTTGTGTTTGCACAGCTGTCCTTGTTAGGACATTGCATTTCCTTCCATTCATTGTGGACAGCCTAATCAAAACCTTAACCAAGACCTCAGAGATGAAGCATCGCCTCATTAACACTTGGCTTTGGTCACATTGAGGTTTACTGGTAAGATCAGTGTTCATGCACACATGCACACAGACAGACTTGATATACAACATAGGTGACATCTACGTATCTAGTATCTATTCATTTAAAGTCTCATATCAATCACGTCTATCTAATAAAATGAATTTATCGCAGTATCTGTCAATACATCTAGTCGATCTAAATAAGCTATACTGTCTTGAGTACCTACTAAAAGTATATATTATATTGATGCATACAAACGTTCATCCATCACCCAGCCAACAGTAAAGCTTCTGTATTTCTCTACTTATTTACCTACTTATTGAAATTTAAATATTTCCAAACTATTGATCAATACCAGAACTTACCAGAAAACCAGAACCGTGTGGAAACCCACACTGAGTTTCATGAAATTAATCTTATTATTGTTACTTGGAGGAGACAGCTTTAAAAAGTACAAAGACATGATGTCTTTAGGCTCCATTTGTATATTCTGATTGAACTTGTGTTTTCTACATACATTTTGATAGATATATTGTATTTTCAATGCATGCAGCAGTTTAAAGTTCTACAATAGTGTTCGGGTGAAACTCTGGGTGGTAAAGGGGTCATCTCAGGAAACTAGGGCCAGTCAGAGTTTCACGGCTATTTAAAAATGTAAAACCTGATGCCAGTTCATTGTGGACCACAAAGAGAAACCCAGACCTTCAAGTTTGACCCTCTGACCTCGAGCTGGACAAGACAACAAGGCTCCTCCGCTGATGGATGAGGGTGAAACTCAGGGAGATTCAAGCAAAGGTTAATGATGAATTCCAACCTGCAGCTGCCCCCTCACTATACTCTCAGTCACTGATGGACCATCTGGTCTCCCCCGTGAAGGAATTCAGGATGACTCATGATTTTTTGGTTAACAACAGTAAAAGAAGTGCTTTGGAAATGCCATTGGGCAAAAATACTGCCATGTATTGCCATCCTGCGCTTGGCAAACAGCACTTAAGGGAAAATGATCAACTTAGTCAAATCCCTTACCTGGAAATGCTGGAAGGTTCTGCGGCGGTCATCACGTCTGTCTGAGAAAGTCCTGACAGTCCTGAAGAGTAACAAGAGATCGTTGCGCTCCTCGGCTCTGAAATGATATAGTAGACGTTTAAATTGTTTTTTAAGTTCCCCAGGAAGCTGAATGAATACAGCACACTGCCACACAGACTAACTGCAACATCCACTGTTCACTTGGAGCCTGCAGAGACCTGGGTTGCATGTCGAGCAACCCGGTTCTCTCTCCCTTCACTTTCAATTGCCAAATAAAGTTGAAAAAGATAGAAAATTGTCAAGTTCAACTTAATGGAGATTTAAATAAATAATAAAATCTGAACTACCCACTCAAGAACTGTAAAAGTATAGTTTATAGTGTTTCTGTATATTCAACAGTAAACTGTACTTTGGTAATAGCAAAGAAATAAAATGTTTTGGTGTGATTCACTCTGAGTGAAGCTGGGACATTGTCAAAACCTTTCCAGAGTTTTCCATGGGGGCCCAGGGCGAGACGGTAGTCGGGTGAATGTTCCAGACAACTGTTATTCCACACAGAGCTGATGGAAACATGGCAGCACCCTCCCATATAATGGAGCACTACCAAGAGGACAGATATGGAACTGATGCCTGGTTTCATGTTGCTATATTAAACCTATATGGTCCAACTGTTTCTGAATGATGCAGAATGATCATAAGCCAGTTAAACTATACCAGCGGCAAACGCAGAAACCTTATCAGTGCACTGATTCTAGTGATGCCTGTGGACTGATGTTTGGTGGTGTTCAGCTCATTATCACAAAGACGGAACATTTGTTAGTTGCATGCAATGGAAGAAATGATCAAGTTAAACAAAGTACTGCTACACACAGAACAAAGCGTGATGCGTCTTTGCTAGTTTCAGACTGATGCAATTGATTTACACGAGTTTTGAATTTGGATAAATCATTACAGATCGCTTTTTAATAAAAACTGACGGTCATGATTTATATTTCTTGGGCACCAACAAGAGCAAGTCTTCTGACCAATGATAATAATCACTTTGAACGTTCATGGTCCCCAGAAGATTCCTAATATATAATTGAATGAATGTCAAGTGTCAAACTGCCTTAACCATTCAAACTAAATCTCTGTTACCTCAACATCTGCAATGACGATCAATGAAACACAAGAGTTTGTATTACTGTAAGTCGATTTTCAACAACCTGCTTCTGTGTATAAATCATCCAACGAAAGCCATTTTAGTGGCAGTACTCCAGCTCTGGTAAAGAAAGATTAAATCCTCAATCCCTGTTATAAATATTTATTAGGCCTTTTGTATTTATTGAGGACAGTTCAAGTGTTAAATGGGGAAGACAGAGTCAAAAAAACGAACTTGTGGCCGCTGCAGGAGGACTCAAGCCTCCAAATGCAGAATGGGTTTGCTCACATAATAACACGGAGGATATCCTCAATCCCTGTTAATGGTGATAAAGCCAGGTTACTTCCCCAACGGGGGAATCAACCATTAACAACAGCAGAACAAAGTTTCAGATGTAAAAACTGTGTTTCACAGAACCAGGCCGTGGACTTTTCAACCATTTATGAGTTCAATTGATAATTTTTCACATTGTGATCTTTAAATCTGATGTGAGATACAATCTTTATGACGGCTCAAAATAAACGTTTAATTACTGTCCAAAATACAGGCATGTATGCTAAAAGAAACTGAAAATAAACCTTTCTTTTAGCTTAGAGTTGACTGATATCTGCTGTCATGACCTTAGCACAGTTCATCCTCTCATTAATCGCAAGGCTTGGACCAGGTTAACACAAACTGTAACCCGACAGCCTGGATCACTGCTTCCTCGGCTGTAGGCTGGGAGTCAAAATACTTTGCGGATCAACAGGCTTGAATCCCCTCATGACAAGAGCAGCACTGTGTTTCAGAACAGTTTAACGTGATCCAGTCTGCATTGAGTCCTGTAAATCCACCTCCAAATACAAAAAAGCAACCTTTCCAAGTCGCAATCACTTTTAACGGTTGCTCCGGACATTTTTCAGAGTTTTTCTAGTAAAACATGCAGAGAATGTTCAGGTGAGTTCATGAGAGAATACGTCTGCAGAATTTACAGCGAGCGACCTGGAAAAACAACGGTATTGATTGAGAGCTTTTGGCGATAATGGTCTGTGTCAACGTGCGATAAACAAAAACATGCGATTGCTGCAGCGATATTTATACGTTAGGTCCTTCGTACAGCAGGCTTTACCCAGGTACCACCCGTCGCTCTGTGGCCAGATGAATCCTTTGTGACGCTGAATTGACACGATGCTTTCACTACACTGCCTGTGTGAGTTAAGATGAGGACACATGTGTCTAAACAAAAGAATAAATAAATACGTCCCATAGTTTAAACAGTTCAGAGTTGGATTTGGACTGTTAAACACTTATCCTCTTTCTCACACACACACACACACACACACACACAAATGTAGAGAGAAGGCAGCAGTGTGTCAGAATCATTATCTCCAGTATTTTTCCATCTGTTTCTTGCCAGACTCGGCAGACTGGACCATAAGATCCAGATGTGGTTTGGCCTCCGATATAGAGCAAATCAGACTTCGGCTCCATGGCACTGATCCACCGAGAGAACAGACGCTTTCTGACATACTGTGTTTATAAATGGAGAAAATGCACCTGGGTGCATAAACTCAACACATAAACATAAGCACATTTCATCTATGTCCTTCAACTGAGAGCTTCACTTGGATCTTATAGAAGTCAAGAACCAGGGCGATGCGCCTGGTGTCTGCAAAATAACACTGGAGGTCACCAAAGGGTCATGGCTGCGACGGGAGGCGACAGCATGGTGGGAAAATTTAGCAATTCTTATTCATTCAGCTAAATGCAGAATTTTCCTTCATCCAAATGTTAAACAGCAGTTATGAATATTTTTAGACACTATAAATCAAACGATGTTGAAGCTTCCAACATGTAAATCCCCTCCACATGTTACCTCCTCCTACACATGGTAAAAATATTATGTGTTAATAATGATAATAGCAATGCAGTTGATATTTGTTTGATATTAACACATCTGTGTCAGCTGACAATTATACGTGAATACAGAAATGTCAACGATATGGTGGAGGTCATTGAGAAGTATAAAGCGTGCTAGAGAGAACTGAGCAGCTAAGTTATATGATCTGCAAATGTCTGTCACTATTCTTTAAGAGCCAAATTAAAGCGATCTAATTAGTTGAAATCGTGGGTTTCATCATCTGAGCCAAGGAGTCTATGGTTCCACTCCTGTCTGTTGTTTGTCAGCAGGATTATGCAAAAGCTACCAAATGAATTCCATGAAACTGAGCAGGAGGATGGGACATGGACCAAGAAAGAATCCATTCGAATTTTATGCAGATTCGGACAATGGAGCGGATGCAGGTGTTTTTTTTTTTATTACTTTTTTAATGATGGTGACACTTTTTGACATTTTCACCATTTCCCAGAGAATAATTCATGGATCTTGATGAAAAAAAAAAAAAAACTTCTGTCCGTCCTGTTAGTTTTTTGGTGATTTGTGAATATGGGCTACACACATAAAATTTGATTGATTATTTATTCATTCATTCATTTATATGTGTGCAATTTGGCGCAGCTTGATTGCCATTCCAGATACTGATTTCTTTTAAACAATAAATTAAATATCAGTCTCAAAATCTAGTAACTGTCAGGCTCCATTTCATATTGAATTCTATTTCACGCAGGCTCATTTCCTTCGCTGTGCGTTAATCACCAGAAGAGAATTTGGACGTTTGAGAATAATTTACCACAATCAGGTTGTGGTATGAAGAGTTCTGACATTTACCAGAAGAGAAACTGTTATGCATCACAAGCAAAGACATACACAAGAGTTTCCTTTAGGCCTCTTTAGAAATTAAGAATAAAGCGTGAAACAGAGATTCTGTGCTGAAACACTATCTGTAACATTTAAACATCTTCTGACTTTACAAACATTTTTTTCCGCGCAGTGTAAAAAGCACCTGGTAGGAAAGTAACAGTGATTAATCCTCAAGATGCAGCAGAGGAAATCTCAAAAGAGCAGATGCAGCTCAGGTATTTTGAACAGTCACAGCAGGAGAGGAACAGGTGTAACTAATATCAGCGATGGCAACGCTCTGTTTGCCAGTAAACCAGCACACCTAAATGGAACGCAGCCATCACAAATGTAATGAGTTACACCTGTGAGCTCTGCTGAGAGAAAGTGTTGGTTGTTGGTGGGATGAAGAGAGAAAGAGCGAGAACGAGTCGATGTGTGAGTGAGAGGATTCAGCTGGATGACGGGCATTTGACGTGATTTTCTACTTTGATAAACACAAGTTAAACTAAACAGGACGCTTCATCCTGACAGGAGTAATATCCAGTATTAAACATGCAGAGCTGGACTCAGTGTACAGTGTAAATAAATTACAAACTGGACACAGAGATTGGACAGAGATTTCTCTTCCAAACTCCGTCTTTTCAGTCACTACACAACTTTTGTGAAGTAAAAGCACGTTTCAACAATATGAATATGAACGATCGACAGACTGCAAGTATTCATTTCTCTCACATCAAATATCCCCGTAGTGGGACTAAAGGGTTGTCTCCTCTTAACTGATCTTGTTCGATGTGACTTTGAGGTGTTGATTTGATGCTAAGGAGGATTCATGATATTAATTTGATTGATTAATGTTGATTAGAACCTGGTGGGGGGGGGGGTTTATCTTGACAATACTTAAAACTCTGATTACCTCACATGAAGGTTCATCACGTTGAAAAGGTTTGCTGCTGTTGAAGAAAAGTTGAATTCCACATACACATGGCAAGAAAACTCAGGAGGGTTAAGGATCAGATGAGGTTTGCATCAAGTGTTCATTCTTACCCAGACAGGAAGCTGCTGAGGCTGCACAGGTCACTGGCATCCATCACCACGTTCAGATCACTGATGGTCCTCTCAGATCTTTGACCCTGCTGCAGAACAAACACATCATCATCATCATTATTATTCTACCACAGGAAAAAGGCAGAAAGTCACTGTAGCTAGTGTGCTGACCAGGATATCACTGATATTTAACCCTTACCCAGTGTTCTCAAACCTGTGGACAGCATGATGCTATCAGTGGATCTAAACCTTCCATCTCTAGTGGTTTAAAGTCAACAAAGACGTGAAGTTGTTTGTTAAATTATAATTGTGCTGGTGGGTGTATTTTTAACTAACCATATCCCAACACCAGCTTCATTTATATCACACAGGCATGAGATCCAAATCTTTTTCCACATCAGAAAAGGGAACAAGAACATATTCCTTCAAACATTCTTCTCCTTGTGAGGACGAAAGCGATTCCGTATTTGAGTAGCCATAAATCATATATGTGATTGGATTTGAATGGGTTACAACACTGAGAAAACATTTTTAAGGATACTGGCAACTGTACTGGCCAACATCATTGCAACACAAAAAACAACTATTAATCAGACGGTAATAAAAGGCGAGACGAGAGTGTATGTTTACAAAATGACTCGATTTCTAAATTACACCACCAAATAATTAATGTCTTGATCAAAACAAGTCGAAACTTCACAAGAAAAACTATGATTTTAATGGCACTTCATGAGCCAGACGAAGAAGAGGGATTCAATGAAACCAGCTGTTGTGGGAAGGAGTCGAATGAGAATGAAAACCAGAAGACTGCTGGACCTACACGAAGAAGGTTCGCAGATGACAATAATACAGAATTTCCCTACAATAAAACTACAATTAGTGTTGACTTCACATTTGCAGTGCTGGCACATGTCAAGGGTCAAATCTGATTTTGTTCAAAATGTGTTTTTAAAACACCGAACGGCTGAAAACTGGATCTGTGCAGACAAAAAGTGTCCAAAGCACAAAGTATACAAAAAACTTTTATATAACTTTTTCATATTCTTTTATCAAAATAGTTCCTGATACAAATCATAATTGTGACGCTTGTTTCAAACGGAATGAGTTCTTCCTTGGTTCATGCTCCTTCCCTCCACAAAATTTTATTGAAAAACGTATCTTACCATCTAATTTATACATTTCTGTGATCGGAACTCTCACTTAGCCAGAGTGATCAGAAAATATAAAGAGCACTTAAAAGTCTACCTTTATTTTGAAGAGATGATCTACACCTGAAGACGTTTTATTGCTTCACCTGATATCAATGACATGATACATGACTGATACCTGACATTTCCTCTGACTGATGTCTGAGTGTGACATGACCTGATCCTGGAGTTTCTAAACTGTGCAGGAGATGCCTGATCGGTGAACCTGTGTCACCCTCTGCTGGCCGAATACAGCATCAACACTGAAGGACAGTCATCTGAATGTCAGCGTGCATAACTCAGCCCAGGCCCAACAGTCACACTTAAATTCAATCAAGCTGCATCAAATTTCACGCACTTATGAATATCAGTCCCGTAAATGAGCGAGATCCATTATTCACTGGGAAAATGTTTCAACTGCCCGATGTCACACTGTAAAAGAAAAGGAAAAGTCTGATGGGTTCTTCGTGGGCAAATATCATAACCCTTCGCTAAGTTTGGTGATGATCCACTGAGTTGGCTTTGTAAAATCTAGTTTACAAACAAACATACAAATAAAGGGACGGGGGTGAAAATCAACTCCTTGGTGGAGTTAAAAAAAAAAACTCACCCTGACTTCAGAAAGCTGGAACTCGACCTGGAAGACCAGTTCAGAGCAGTGTCCTGATACAGAGAGATGCTGGACCAACTTCCTGCTACCTGATAGACAGACACACACACACACACACACACACACACACACACCATTTTAATGATGTCATCACATCACGAGGGGCCCTATGAAAGGTTCCCTGTATATAATTCAGGTAATAATTGAGGTTTGCCAATGATGACAACAATCGTATACTGTACATTTGTAGAATAAGGGCTTCAACTGAATTAATTTGATTTCTTAATCTGCTGGTTATGATCCTTCGCTGATCTTCTAATCTATGTATTATCAGAAAACAGTGAAGGCTGTGGATTCAGACAGAGCTCCTCTCTTACTGCTTTGCAGCGTTTTTGTGGTGCAGCTGTTCAGACTGATGCCATTCATCTGTGTCTGCCGCTTAAGGTCCTCCTCCAGTTCCTCCACCTCCTCCTTTAGCCTGGACACCACCTCCTCCTCCGAACCCACCTGTTTCTGTCCGCAGACATACGACCTGTGGAGACAAATGAAAATCTACTTACATTTCTCTCCTCACAGGTCTGAGGGTGCCCGAAGTCTGGAATGTGTGACGTCTACTGGAAAGGAAAATAAAGAAATGGGAACTAACAGTGCATCCTGCATTTGCCCCCTGAAGTGGAACGTCATGTCCTTGAGGTTCATCTGCTGTTGGTGCTGCAATTCTGCCACTTCAGCCCGGAGTTGATCAATCTGAGCCTCCAGCACTTTCACCTCCTCCGTGTTCTCCTCGCACATCTTCTCCTCCATCTTGAGGGAACAAATACAAACTGATTCACTATGGCAAACAGGCAAAATAAAGCAGCTGCCATTAAACGGTAAAACTATACTACTATATGTGCAGGAGGTGATTATTTTGACGTGATGAAATATCAATGACAATCAAAACTAGAACTAAGAAAGGTGTAGGAGACATTTCCATTGGTTGTTCTTTTTGCTGTGTCTCTAGTTAAAGCAGCTTCTAGTTCCATAAATACAATCACACACACACAATGACCTTGTAATTGTTGTCCAGCTGTGTGGAGTCATGTCTCTAACAGGTTAAATATCAGTGTTCATGACAGTGAAGGATCAGCTGAGTCACATCAGTGTTAATGACAGTGAAGGATCAGCTGAGTCACATCAGTGTTAATGACAGTCTCTCGCGAGCTGACATCACTTTGCTGTCCTCTCTTCGGTGAGTTTGAATGAAGCTCACCTGTCCGTCTCCGTTAAACCGTCGAGTTACCGGAGTCAAAGTCTTCTGTGTCCCTCAGAGTGAATCATTCAGCTGAATCCACAGACTGGAAATAAAGAGGTTCACTCACACAAACACTCGAAGTTTCTTCTTCGTCTCTGAACAATCACAACAGTTTGCAGCCTCGCGCCCTGTGGACGATACCACTTGTCGTGGACCAGAGGGGGGGAAACAAATCGTTGAACGAAGCTTGATAATTAACTGCGCGCCTCATTGTCGATACAGTTACTGCAAGTTGTCAAATATATATTTATCTCAAGTGTAAATCTATTACTTTATTGCTTTTAAGACGCAATAAATACATGAACGTACGACGTGGAAATGATGAGAGTCCCCTCTATGGTTTCAACTTGATGAACCGTGAGGAACTTATTTGTTTCTTGTTGATGTTTATTAGCTTGAACGGCTAAGCTAACATCTACATCTCTCAATATTAACTCCTCCAGACTTTATTAATTAATTAATTAATTTTAAATTCACGATGTTTTATTTTATTTCACTCTGACTGTACTTACATCACATCGGAACCTTTCGGTGCTGCGGGAAGAAGCACGGGGAAGGGAAAGTCGACGGGAACGCCCCGGACGGAGTTGACGGTAACACCAGCTGGACACATGTGAGGTAAACATTTGTTTCTCTTCGTCTGTCGATGATATTTGTTGATGTTGGTCCGTGACGACACCGTCAGCTCCTCCGTGAAGCAGCTTTAGTCACAGGTGTCATGGCGCAGGGAGTGTGGCTGTAGAGTCTCCGTGGTGAAGTCAGCAGGTCGACTGCTCTGCCTCATTCAGCTTCATGGTTGTTGTGGAGGCAGCTGGGGTTGATCTGGTTTGTGTTATGCTGAGAGGGAAAGAGGGATTTGTAGTTTTCACTTTACCTTTGTTAAGATAAATATTAGAAACGCTGAACTACTGAAAGTGACTGAAGAGTTTGCTTTCAACATAATGCCTTCAATGGTTAATCTGATATTTATCAATCAGCTTCATGCAAACAGCAGGAACAAAACTTTTCTACATGCCTCGATTTGAGTTTATTAGAGTTCGTGTATCATGTTTTTTGAAGTTGAGGTTTGTGTACCCCTAAGTATTTGCTTAAACACACACTGTTTAAGAAGCATTCAAATGGAAATGGTTAAGCCAGGATGTGGGATGTTTGGTGGCTGATGCTTGTGTTTTCTCTTGTGCAGTCACAGCGTTGTCGTGGATACGGAGCAATGCAGCGACTGTACGTCGGTGGGTTGAGCCACACAGTCACACAGAAGGATCTGAAGGATCGATTTGGGAAGTTTGGAGACGTGCAGGATGTTGAGCTACGGACCAGGAGAGACGATGATGGTGTGAAATTCACTGGGCACTGATGTTCACAGCTATTTAATCTGTTCATATATTATAAATGATAAGATCCTAAACTCAGTTGAGACACCTGCACAATTCATCCCAGTTATTATAGTCAGTATAACCGGAGATTTGTTTGTTGGATGGCATATTATTCTTTAAACCTGAACAGCAGTTTTATGATGCACGAAATTAAATTCACAAAGTCGTTTTTTTTTATTTTAAATCTCAAAACTCGTTGATTATAACCAAACAGGTTATATAACCAAACAGCTGCATGTGTCCTGACTGATGTTGTTCTCCTGCAGGAGTTCCTTACAAGACCTTCAGCTACGTTAACATCAACATTTCAGAAGCTGACCTGAAGAAATGTGAGTGAACTCTGTGAGACTCTTGAGTCTTATTTACATCAGTGTGAGGAGATAACACACCTCAGAGATCAGTTTCCCTTGTTTCTCCTGAGTATCAGTATCTTGAAACAAAATAAACCCATGTGTAATATTCCACAACTCTGAAAATTTTAAGTAAGTGTGGAATTGTACTGTTAAGAACCACCAGAGCTCCGGTCACATCATCAGTGTGTTTCCTCCTCAGGTATGACGGTGCTGAACAAATCCAAATGGAAAGGAGGAACTCTGCAGATTGAAACAGCCAAGGAGAGTTTCCTGCACAGGTAAAGTCAGGTTGACTTCACCAAGAGGAAGCTGAATTCAACTAAGCTGCTGATTATTACTTATAGATGAATCTATAAATTTAGCTGTTAAGAGTCAGATGTTTCTCTCTATCTTTCTTTTTTTTTTTTAAATGTCGATCACAGCTACTCAGACTCCAACAAGAAATCTTCAAATGTTTTGATTTGTCCAAAACCTAAAATTATTCAGTTTACCGAAAATAAAAAAACCGAGATAATCCTGATCCATGATAAAAGATTCTTCCTGATTGCAATGTGCACTGAGTATTTGGTGTGTGTGTGTGTTGTAGACTGACCCAGGAGCGGCAGGAGGCGATGGAGCAGCGCCTCCAGCCGCCTGCAGCTGAAGACAAGAGACAGAAGCTGCTCGACTCCCTGAGCAAAGCCGGTGTGGACAACTTTCACATGAACGCTGCAGTGCCAGGGACAGAAGTACCGGGACACAAGGTCAGGTCATCAACTGCTTCCTGTTTCTATCAGAACCCCAGAGACAGACTCAATAAGACAGAACGTTTATAGTGTAGCTGAGAAGGAATATAAATAAATACATAAAAACTTTTATAACACTGTTTGTTAGTTGTATCCTATGAACTCTGTATAGAAGTGATCATTGCTTTCATTGTTTTACTGTCTGTGTGAGGTTAAACCTTTTAAAACAAATTACGATTTAAGTCTCATAATTTCTTTCTTTGATATCGCTCTACCACTCCATCGTACCCGAGTCATTTAATATTAATTCAATTGATTTCAACTGTCCCCTGGTGTTGACTGTCCCCTGGCTGCTCTGCTTTCAGGACTGGGTGGTGAGTAAGTTTGGACGAGTCCTCCCCATCCTGCAGCTCAGGTGTCAGAAGGGCAGCAAAGCTCGAACCCTGAAGTACGACCCGTCCAAATACAGCCACAACATCCGCAGGCTGGACCGAGCCGCCACTGACCAGCACACCCCCGTCACCCAGCTCACCTGGGAGGTACAGGGAGGTGACGATGACATCAGCAAAAAGAGGCGGGGCGAGTTCCCTCCATATGTGCCACCAAAACCCAAAAAGAGTCGGAAAAATGTGACCAACTCCCATAATGCAGTGGGCACAACCAGGTAACTATGTGTTCTTCTACTCAGTGTCTGACGTACAAGTTCCACTGGTTTGGTATTTAGTTTGAGGACTTTTATGTGTCACTTGATTCATTCTGACGAGTCACTCTGCTCACATAGACTCTCTCCGTCCTGTTGTCTCCTCTCAGATCAGAGCCGACTGTTCTCTCCGTCAAACTCACAGAGCCTCAACCTTTCACCAACGGATTTCAACTCCCAACTAACTACAGACCAGCTCAGCGGAAGTTGGTACCTTTCACCGGTGGCGATGTGGATTCGGACGAGGAAATCCGCAGGCTGGTGGCAGTTCAGAACCCCTCCCATGGTGCACCGAGGCAGGAAGTGGAGGAGGATAACCTGGAAGTGGTCGGATTAGACTACCTGGTGAAGTCGGGACTTTCCAGTCAGCAGAGGAAAGGTAGAAGATAAAAAAAATAACATGATCTAATGAATAAAGTAACAATGGAATAGGAAAACAAACTTGTTCGTGTACTGAGGCTTGAGTCCTCTGCAGTGGCCACAGGTTCGGCTCCGACCCCTTTTCCATGTCTCCCCCTTTCAACCCTGATATCTGTCCTATTAATAAAGGCCACAAAAATAATGGTAATTAATTAAGAAGGAACTGTTGATATATCAAGTGATGGAACAAATCTTGTTTAATTGTGCTTTGAAATGTGAAAAGTTTTTCTCTCTGATTCCAGGTAGGCCAGATGACGAAGACGACTACGATTCTGCTGACACAGATGAACTCTTTGCATCCAGGAAACCTCCTCCTGCTCCTGCTCCTCCTCCCCCTGCTCCTGCTCCATCACAGGAGCAACAGACCCTGCCCACTGCAGAAAACCCCTCAGGGAACAACACGGATAAGAAGAAAAAGGCGAAGAAGAAAAGTCAAGCTGCAGCAGAAGAGGAGGAGGAGGAGGAGGAGGAGGATTCAGCAGATGCTGAAGATGCTGAAGATCACATCACTTCTGCCACTTCTCAGAAACAAAGAAGCAACCAGAGTAAGAAGTTGCTAGATCTCCCTGTTGCGAAGTCCTCTTTCTCAGAGTCTGATGGTGATGATGAGGATGATGATGATGAAGACGATGATGAAGATTATGAAGCCATGTTTTCTAATGTCACCCATCTGGAGATCTCCATGGCTGACCTACAGAGGCTAGCTGAAGAAGCCAAGCAGACCTCTGAGACTACAGCTCCCAGCGTCTCTAGCTGCAGCACCGAAAAAGAAACTAACCTTGTATCTGGTGTCGCAGAACAACCCGCACCCAAGAAAGGCACCATGCCAGAAGACATCCTCGCCTCCATCATGCGGGGCTACTGCAGCGATGACGACAAGAAGAAGAAGAAAGGAATGCTGCCCGCCTTCCAGGGAACAAAAAGATTGTACGATGGATTAGAAACAAGTGACTGCCAGAAGAGACAGAGAGAGGAGCAGCAGGAGAGAACAGGAAGTGTGGTCAAAAAGCACAAGCTGCACTCAGAAGTGGACGAGAAAACAGCTGAAAACAAAACCAGGAAAAGTTTGAGGAAAGAAACACACAAAGAAACGAAGAAGACAGAGAGCAGTGAGGAGGAGGAGGAGGGGGAGGAAGAGGAGGAGGAGGAGGAGGAGGTTGTGAAGGACAAGGCTCCTACAAAAGTTTCAAATAAATCTGCTGTACATACTGAGAAACCTGAGACAAGTACCTCCTCCAGCAGCAGCAATGATGATGATGAGGAGGAAGAGGAGCAGAGGATGAAGGTCAGTCAGACTGTTCCGTCAGCCAAAGCTACAGCAAAGACTATACCTTCATCTTCCAGCTCCTCTTCTGAGGAAGACGAGGACAAACAAGAGATTGTCTCTGCTGAAGATGTTGGGAAAACAGCTACTGCCCCTGCTCCTCACAGCGAGTCATCGTCGTCGTCGTCGTCGTCCTCCTCCGGCGATGAGGAGGAAGAGGAAGTGCAGGTTTCTTCCCGGGTGAAGTTAGGAGCCAAGGAGGAAGAGGAGCAGCAGAGGAAGGCCAACGTGAGGAGACTCGCTGCCATCCAGCAGAGAATGAAAGAGGCCGAAGAAAACAAGAAGCTCATACAGGGAGCTCTGTCCAACCTGGTGAGTGTGATGTTACTAGAATGAAGGAAATAAATGTAGACGTGCTAAATGTTGTTTGCCTTTGACTATATTTGATAATGAGAAATTAAAGAAATGATCAGCTGGTTAATTAAAGTAAGAAAATGATTGACCTCGGAAACAGATATCTTTGCAGCAATATCTTTGTCCAGTTGGGGGCAGAGGAAAACAAGCTTTCCATTGATATAGAAGAATTGTTTGGAATCAATTTTATATTTTCACATATTTAACATTGATAACACGCAATATTATTCTCCGTCAGGATACTCCAAAACCAGGAGCAGGGAAACACATTGTTTTTGGCTCTGATGATGAAGAGGAGGATGGGGATGAAGATGAGCAGCAGAAACCCTCAGATGTCACAATGTCAAAGAAGAAGACCCTGTTCGAGGACAGCCAATCAGAGGACGAGACCACAGGTGACGAGGCAACAGCCAATGAGAAGAACACAACAAAGGAGAAGGTGAGAGAAACAGACAGATGTTTAGTTTGAAATCGACCTGTGAACGTTTTTATTTATGTTTCACCTGATACAAACATTTAGTCTGAAATGTGTGTGTGTGTGTGTGTGTGTGTTTAGGTGCGTCTGAAGGGGTTAGGCCCTCGGCTGTTTGGCGGCAGTGATGATGAGGACGGTGGCGATGAAGAGGAGGATGGCAGCAGGTTTGACATCAGGCCTCAGTTTGAAGGTCGAGCTGGTCAGAAGGTGAGAAGACAAGGTCACATGATGCTGCACTGTGTGTTCCCTCTTACCAGCTCTCTTCTTATTCTTGTATCATTTTATATCCTCGGTGTCCTTCACAGGAGAACAGACAGTGGTCTCACATTTTTTAGAACTGAATGAATAAGATGTGTAAATAAAGAGAAAAGTACAATAACGAGTTTCATCCTCTGGGGACAATGAACATCTTATCCAGCCTTAAAAAGCGATCCAAACATTATGATAAGATATTGTGATGAGTGTGATTCTGATGTCAGTTGGTCGCTTGTTTTTTGTGTGTGTCCAGCTGATGCAGCTTCAGTCTCACTTCGGGGCAGACGAGCGATTTCGGATGGATTCTCGCTTCCTGGAGGAAGATGAGGGCAAAGACGAAGAGTCAGGTGAGGGTTTCTGTATATGACATCTTAGTCCAGTTATCTGTTGCCTTTGTGTTATTGTTTATAACTCCTTCCACTAATGTCAAACCTGTCAGCATCTATTAAACTATATATTTACATAAATGACTGTTGAATGATTCAGAGACAAAGATGACAGAGGATGATGAGGCTCTGGAGGAGGAGAGGAAGAAGAACCTGTCCATCATGCAGAGCGTCCTCGGCAGCAACCAACAAACCTGCAGCAGCAAGACTGCCGGCAAAGCCAAGACCTTCAGGTGTGACACACACACACACACACACACACACACACACACACACACACACACACCCACCACTTCTGAACTGGAACTTTGTGTTTCATCAGGCTCAATAGATGAATGAATAAATTCCTATGTGTGTTTGCAGAGACGTGTCAGCGCTGCACTACGACCCCAGCCGAGAGGAACATGCTGCGTTTGAGACCAAACCAGATGAGGTCAAAGAGAGGTATGAACATGGAAACTACTATGACATAAGATGTGAGATGGACTGGATTGGAATCAGCACCAATGCTGATCCCATTAACCAGTTAAGACAAAAGCCAGATCTGATCCACACGAGAGGATTGGGTGATATTCTTTATTGTTGATATTGTCAACAAATCCCATGAAAAGCCACAGAACTGCAATGATTGGTTCATTCTTACCGTCTCATCCTTTCTGTGGCAACTGCAAGTTCATCGGTTCCTACTGAAAACCAATAAATAAAACTATATAACTATATAAAACTATATACAAAACACAGGTGCTTAAAATGAATACATCAGATAATTTTGTTGCATCAAGTTGTTTTTACTGAATATGTTCAGTAGACTTTTAATACTTGAATGTAAGATTTTATTTGGGTACATTTGCCAAAAAAAATTATGTCTAAAAGTCTAAAGAGTAATATCTCAATGTATTGTTGCTGCAGTTCAATTGAAAGCTCTCATAAGTACTTATTCAATTATAATGTGCACTCATGTACATGTCGAGTAAGACTGTCATGTGATCTTCTGTCTCCACAGCAAGTCGGCCAGGAGGAAGAAGAGGGAAGAGGCTCAGAAGATGCCGGAGGTTTCTAAAGAAATTTACTACGACGTGTCTGGAGACCTGAAGGCCGTGTTTGGTCCGACAAAGGATGACATCACTGAAGAAGAAGAAGAAGAAGAGAAGATAAACTGGGACCAAGAAGAGGAAGAGGAAAAAACAGAGAAAGAAGAGGAGCCGACTCCGGTGACGTCTCTCGTCTCGGCTGATGCAGAGAAAGAGGAGTCTGGATTTAAATTCTCCTTCTTTGGAGACGACGTAGAAACAGAAAGTAAAGAGCCGGGTAAGTTGAATCAAAACATTTTTTCTCAGGCTGTCTTAGAGGAAATATTTTTTTAAGAAAGCTGTGTAACTGTAATCCGTCACTCTCTGACCAGCAGAGTACAAGGTGGAGAATATCCAGGCTCCGAAGGTGTCATGGCACCAAGACCCACGTTTCCAAGACAGCAGCTCAGAAGAGGAAGATGAGGATCAGGAGGAAGATGAGGAGCAGATCATTGCTACAGCTAAAACCACAGAGTGAGAAGAATTAAAATCAAATCCTGTCTCGCCCTGTAAACGTACCGTACTTTATTACCGGACAGCAGATTTACTGTAAAATCCATGTCAGTTCAAATGGAGCCTCATCTTTATGTGTTGCTGTCAACAGAGCGGAGACTCCTGCAAAGACCAGTCTCTTCTTCTTCTTCTACCCTGAAGACAGCAGATTGACAGGTGAGGTGGAGAATTCAAATCCAGATACTTTGTTATTCAAGCTCCATCGTTTTTTCCTTTAATTCAGCAGCAAGTTACATTTTCATATTTAAAATGTTTGTCTGAGAACAACATGACTTCCTGAAATGTTATGTTGATGTCTCACCACTTCTCTCCACCTCCATCAGAGGGCCCGAGGTTATTCTGTCGTTCCTCTCAGCTGGAGGAGCAGAGGGAGCAGTGGGAGGAGAGGAGGAGCACACTCAGAGAGGTACACATCAGTTTACAACAAGAAACGCCTCCTCACATATTTGTAAATAATATAACTTCAACATTTAAGCAGCACTTCCACAAAACTGATTTTTTTTATTAACAGAAGCTGACGTTACTGTAGACTAGACTTGACAACAACCTGAATTGAAGATTTCTACGTTATTTCCACAGGAATATCGCAAGAAGCACAAGGACGCCCGCAGAAAGCTGAAGGCCTCCCTGAAAAGCTGAGGATGATAGGACATGGAAGTCTGTTTCAGTTTGAATACCTGGTCTGGACGTTACAGTTTGCAGATTTTTCTCCTCCCTCATTTGATGCGATCTGGTGTCATGACTGATTTTAACAGTCGACAGGAGAGAGAACAAACAGCAGCTGAGGACGCAGACTTGAAGCAAAACATCGAGATCGTCAGAATATAAGATTTATTTTTTTTATTCTAGTAAATCCTCAGAGATATTTTGTCATCAGAGCCTTCCTGTGGAAACTTGCGTATCAGGATTTCTTGTTAGTTTCCTGAATGACAGTCAGACGCAGCTACAGAGGATCGAACCTGTTTGGAAAAACATTCATAGACAAAATGTTCAAATGAATAAGGTTTGAATTTGATAATAAATATGAAAGGTCGAAAAAATGTCCTGCATCATTTTATCTTTGACTCTCACTGGTGGACAAAGCTTATAAATATATTTCTGTATAACTAAAGACAAATGACAGATTCCTCTGTAGTGAATCATACAGTATAATCAACAATAAACAGGATTACGCAAAAACTACTGAACGGATTAACAAGAAAATTGGTGGAAGGACCAATAAAACTCTGGTGCAGATCAGAGGAGGAAGAATTGATGGTAGAAGAAATCAGACATATTTAGGAGACTCATCTGAGTGTGTGCAGTTCGGTGCAGCTTGTCAGGTCTGAGGTATCTGCTCCACTGAGTCTCCTTCGAGCCTGTCTAATGTTTTACTCAGGGCAATTGGGAAGATGACGGGAAAAAGGTTTAACCAAAAAAACCAAATTTGCGTAAATAATCTCGTGGTCAGTTTTCTAATAAATATAAAGTTATCTTGTGAAACAAAAACATACTTGTTTAGATTAAAATAGAATCAGAAATGCTCTGGTTTATGCTTTTAGATTGTGTGTTTAGAGCATATACTTCACTTTGAGTTGTTTCTGTTATACTAATACAATATAATAGTATAATATATTTTTTAAATAACCTATTGGAACATTTTTTATGTTGTTTTCATATAAACTATTTCTGGTTTCTACCACACCCCATTTTTTAAAATATTTTTCATATTCTGTATTTGTGATGTGTGAAACTAAACCAGATTCAAAACCTCTGAAGCATCTTTCGTGCTCAAAAGGGAAAAAGTTTCCCTTCCGGTTTTGATTTATGTTGAAGTTTATGGCCGGAAGTGTCGGTGTTGATGAAGAGCACGTGAGGAGGCAGAGCAGCCTCAGAAGTTTCATCAGCACCGACTCTTCATGGAGACTCTTCATCCCGGGACACTCGCAGCGGCTCATGTCTGAGGAGGACGCAGGACACACGGACCACATTTCTCTCGATCGTCGGTGAAAAATGATCCCGGTTTTCTTTCTGCTGTTCCTCTTTGTCCGGAGCGCGGAGCTCCGCCACCTCCACCCGGAGTCTCACCCGGGGCTGGAGGAAGCAGGGGCAGAGGAGTCCTTCTCCCCGGGGAGGACGTCCGCGGACCGGGCGGAGAGCTTGAGAGATGCCGACCTGAGGAGAGTCGCCCGCGGGGCTAAAGACGGGGGCTCCGGGAGGAGAGACCCGCACTCCTCGAGCGGTCTCGGGCAACCGCGGCGTTACGACGACCCGAGCGGCTTCTTCACCACACCGCGGACCGACCGGCGCAGCGCCGCCCCGCCGGGTAACCTCTCCTCCGGGTCCGGGCTCCTCAACCCGCTGCTCCCGGTCTCGAACGGTGCCTACTGGGCGTACGCGATCATGCTGCTCGCTCTCGTGCTGTTCGCCGCGGGCATCGTGGGGAATCTCGCGCTCATGTGCATCGTGTGGCACAACTTCTACCTGAAGAGCGCGTGGAACTGCGTCCTGGCGGGAATGGCTCTGTGCGACTTCTCGGTTCTCTTCTTCTGTCTTCCGGTGGTCGTGTTCCACGAGCTCACGTTCAAGAGGCTGCTCGGAGACCTGTCCTGTCGGCTCGTGCCCTACCTGGAGGTGAGGAGGTCACACAGGTGTTGGTGTTGTTGTTGTTGTTGTTGTTGTTGTTGTTGTTCTTCTTCTCCTCCTTGTTTAACATCCACCTCCATCCCTGGATCTGCCTCCTCCTGCTCGGTTCTCACTATATTTATATATTATGTTTGAGAGCTGTCCTGTTTCCTGAGGGACAGGTGTTCACAGGTGCTCACTTTATTGACAGCAGGTGAAAGGTCATGGGTGGATGACGGCGCGGGGCCCCGGGGCTCAGGTGTCAGGGGCCCCCTGGGCTCAGATGTCAGGGGGCCCCTGGGCTCAGGTGTCAGGGGGCCCCTGAGCCACTGTTTGAAAACTCAAACACAAAATGAACCAGAAGAAGCTCCAAATGCACAATGCTACTAAAATCATCCAGAAAATACCAGAGACCAAAAAAACAATAAAGACAAAAATGTTTTTCAAAACATCTATAAAGAGACAGAGCGATGAACAAAACCTGAACCTGAAGAGTCTTAAAACGACTCCACAGAGATATTTCAATAACATTAATTAATTAAGAGCAATCGAATCAGTAAACACTCAAAATGACCACAAAAGTCTCTAAACAACCTCAAAGAGAATCAAAGCAGCTACACGGTGACACAAACAATCACAAATATCAAATCTGCTGCTCAAAACACCCACAGAGACACAAGTGATCAACAGAGTACTCTTAAAACTCGTAAAGGAAACTTAAAATACTCAAAACAATTCAACAGTTACTGAATTTATCCATAAAATAGGCAACTTAAAACAAAGAATCTGTACCAATCCACAACTTCTCCAAACATCAGCTCATGAGGACAGAAGGAAGTGAATAATGTTTAACAAATACTCAGATAGATGCTAATACCTGTGTACAAGTACTATTATCTATAATGTTAAACGTAATAGGGAGAAATGCCCATCACAGTTTCCCCAAAATCCAAGGTGAAGTCTTCAGATTATTTATTTAAGTATCGCTCCAGAATAAAGTGAATATAATGATGTATTGATATAAAACAGGAGAAAATCATCAGTTCTCACTTTGGAGCGGCTCAAACTCAAGACTGGACCAAAACTCTTTCACAGTTAAAACAAACAAAGTTATTCTGGTGGTGAACAGCCTGGTTTCACACTGTCACTGTTGTTTTCACCCCCCCCCCCCCATGATAGACTCATTCTGAAGTTTAATAAACAGACACGCAGGTCTGTGGTGAAAGGCCCGATTGTGTCTCCTCACACTCGGAGCAGTCTTTACTTTGAACAGACGAGCTGTTATGGGCTCTTCGCTCGTCTGTTGTGATGAGGGGGGGCCGGGGGGGGGGGGGGGGGGGGGGGGGGGGGGGGCATCGTGAAGCGACTGTTCTTCACCAGCTCAGAGACAAACTGAAATACAGAGGTTCACAGCAGCTGGGTGTTTATCTACAGCTGCAGAGGATTCTCTTCTATCAGCTGCTGAATTAGGAGACTTCAAACTCAGAATGGGTTAAAAAAAAAAAAGGTTTACACATCACATTTTATAACAAACACTTAATTTAGGTTATTTAAAAAACTTTTTGCAGCAAGATTTAGTATTTCTTATTATTTCTCTGATATATCTTAATTTATTAATCTGCTAATTATGTTTTCAATTAGGCAATTAACTGTTTGTCTATAAAAATCTACGAGTCGATGAATCAGTTTCAGCTGAAATCATATCGAGTTATGAAGAAAAAGTATTCGTAAACAATAGCAGTTATTTTTTATCATTTAATTTGTTGATTATTTTCGATAAAATTTCTGTAAAATGTCCGGAAAAGTTTCTCTGAGTCCAATTTAGAACTTGGTTTCATCTGATGCATCAATAAACCCCCCCCCCCCCCCCCCCCCCCCCCCCCCATTGAATGCATTTAAAGAGCTTCGACCATGTTTGCCTATATAGTGTAAACTCAGTCTCTGGGACCGTCAGCTATCATCTGACAACAGATTTGCCTCCGGGGGCATCAGCCAATCCTTGGGGCCTTTCGGGGGAACACAATGGATATCCGGGCCAAGGCTCTGTCTTTTGTTCACCGTGCACTGTTCACAGTCCAACTGCTTCCTTTAATCACGAGAGTCAAACGTTTCTCCACACAAAACACAAACCATGGTACTGTTTGTAGGTGTTCTTGGTCTCTGTATGAATGAGGATAAGTTAAAAAGCTGACAGCTGATGTACCTCGGTCTCTTTTCTCCACACATGCAGGGAAACCAACACTTCCTCAATCGTGATTCGTCAAACTACAAATTGAAAACCAGAAGCGTCCAGCTGCAAAATCTTAACAGCAGCTTCTGTGTGTTTACATGAAGAATCTGTTTACAGCGATCACCGTGCAGTGAAGCCTGCGTCTCAGAACAGTCCGCGTATTTTCCTTTGAGACTAATTTGTAATAAGAACTTGTATTAAACAGCCTTTAACGGGCCGAGGTTGCCGGCCCCCTCTCTTCTTCTGTTGCTTCGTCTATTTTCATGCTAATGAATGAATTTATTTCTTGCTAACGTGTTTTAAAAAGGCTCTTCAGCAGTTTGTATTGAACAGTTTAAAGCGGGTCAGGCTGCCAGCTGCCACCGGGCCACTCTGTTAGTTCATCTATTCTCATGCTAATCAGAGCGCGGCGTTAATTATCTTGAGCGGTGTTTTAACTGTTTGGAGTCATTAAGCTCTCACAGAAGGAGGACAAGTCTCTGGAATGACCGTCTCTGTTTTTAGCCAAAATCTCCGGCGTTAATGTGCTCGAGGCGTCAATAAACTGTCCCTGAGACCTGTTACAACATAATTACTCTGTGTTCCCTCTGTGACTCCTGGTGTTTCCTCGTATCCGAATTCAAAAGGTTAAATGAAGCAGTTTTTTCTCGGCCAGGCTCTTATCGCTGTAATTGTGGCCGACAGAGGAAAGTCTCTTACTTGGTGTTCAAGCAGCACGACGTCCTCAGTGTTAATCTGCGTGACGTCTTGTTCTGCTTCACTTCAGGCTGCATGAATCTGAACCGTGCACGAGGAAAACCTGCAGAGCTGAGCAGGAAGTAGCTCTGCAATGCTAAATTAAGGTCATATTGATTTATACTAAAATGATAAGAGACTGTCAGAGGTTTTTTTTGTCATCATTTGACATCTTTATTCCAGAGTTTCCACTGATACCAAAAATATATTTCTCTGTCAGGTGACGTCTCTCGGAGTGGCAACGTTCAGCCTCTGTGCTCTGAGTATTGATCGTTTCCACGCTGCCACCGGCCCCGGGCCCCTGCAGACGCCGAGAGTGGAGCCCTGCCAGTCCATCCTCTCCAAGCTCGCCGTCATCTGGGTTGGCTCCATGGTGCTGGCTGCCCCCGAGCTGCTCCTGTGGCAACTCCTCCAGGAAACTGTCAGCCTGCCATCGCTCCCCACTGACCTGCCGCAGAGCCAGCCGGCAGGCTCGCTGATGTCGGCATTCAGAGCCCGAACAGATGCATTTAAAGTGGATATCTGTGTTCGGGAGCCGTCTGCGGAGCTCCCAGAGAGCATCTACTCTCTGGTGCTGACGTACCACGAGGCCCGGATGTGGTGGATCTTTGGGTGCTACCTCTGTTTGCCACTGCTCTTCACTCTGGCCTGCGACTTAGTCACGAGGCAAGTGTTGGCCCAGCGTCTGCTCCAGAGACCCGATGGCGACAAGGTGCCCGGCAGGTGCTCCTCCTCCTCCTCTTCGTCTTCCTCCTCCACAAGGAAAAAGCCACATGTGAGGGAGCAGCGGCTGCGCTCCACTGTGATGGCGCTCACCATCTTGTACATCACATGCAACCTGCCAGAGAGCATCTGTAACATCACCCTGGCATACATCTCCATCCCAGAGTCCGCCGTGCTCCCGGCCGTTGTTCTGCCAGCGCTCAGCTTGATCGGACAGTTCCTGTTGTTCGTGCGATGCTCCGCGACGCCGGTGTTGCTGCTGTGCCTGTGTCGATCGCTGGGCCAGGCCTTCATGGACTGCTGCTGCTGCTGCTGTGAAGAGTGCCTCCCCGAAGGCAGCTCCTCCTCGTCGGCAGCCGCCACCTCCATCCTCTCCTCGCCCACTTCGCCCTCTCCATCGTCCCTGTGTCCTTCCAGCAAAGAGGACACGATGAAGGGCCTGTTGGGGACAGAACCGGCTGTCTGCGACCGGGCTAAAGACCCTTCAGTAGCTATCGGGACGCCGTGCTGAGACTGAACTGCCACACGTGGAACTTTAAAGGATGGTTTAGGTTTATTAAAACTTTGTTCTTATTTTTAAAGTTTTGTGCATCATTTATATCAGTTATAACAACATGGCCGTCAGGAGACTAATAGCCGAGATGGTCACTGAGAAGGAGTCGGACATGTCAAGTGTAATAAAATGTCAGATGATCAGATTGGAAACAAGCTAAAAGTGAACTCAGATTACACAATAAGGCCAAAGGTATGTGGACGATCCTGTCTGGTTCTCTTCCTTCTTGGTTTTGAGCTCCTGATTCCAAAACATCATCTTTAAACGCCAACATTTAACGTCCCTCTGTATTAATGTCACCACGTGTCTGTGAACCCGTCGAGTTTGTGTTGCTCTGTCCCCGATGCATGATTATCACATGTTTTCCCTGATAACAGACACATGCAGTGTAAAGAATCAAGACGATGGACCAGCTGTCGTCACCAAACCTCACCGTCATTTCAGCAGTTATGTCCAAGCATAACTCACAGGCTCGTGTCGGGTCTCCACTCTCTGAAATAAACCTCAACAGCAGCTAGAGTGAGAAGAGTCTGTCAGAGTTGAAACTGGACGTAGGTTTGTGTGAGTGAAACTGTTTCTGCACCTTCTAAACTTGTATTTTAGTGAAATGCTCATCACAGTGAGATTATCTGATTAAACGAAGATCACGCAGGTTATTTTCTCTCAGACATTATGTTTGCAGGCTGATTCATTTAATGCACAAAACGACCTAAATAAAACCCAAGCTGTGATAAACTGGAATAATCTTTTAGTCTGTATGAGCTCCTGGAGCAGAGACTAGAGTTAGATTATTGTAAAGAAAGTATTGTTTTAAAAAGAAAAGGTTTGGATTTAATCCTGTTATTAAAGGACTCAGTAGTTTAGCAGTTTTTTATGCTACGTTTTACATTTTGTAGTTATTAATAATTGTCTAACACTCATTCAGGATATTAGTTACCAGCTCTAAGTACTGTGAGAGCATCACTGGATAGTTTTGATATTTTAAAATGGTGTTGTGGTTCAAACTGAAGATGAAGACCTACTGAGACTGTGTCCATATAAACTGCTGTTTGTTTTTTTTACTGTATTTTGCTGTTCATACATGGCTCATGTATGATCCACTCACACGTGTCACGTGAGTCGGACGCCGCAGCTCCAGATGTGTGAAAACACATGTGGTTAAGATACCGAAATGTTTTCTGTGCAGACGGCAGCTTAAAAACCTGATGAGAGATAAATCATGAAGAGTCATGGGAACTATTCAGTGTGAAGTGTTTTTTACTTTTATTATGTTTTATTGTTTGTTTCAGTAAAAATGTAGATTTTCTTTTTCGTTACCTGTGTGATTATTAATGTCTGGTTTACACTTTATTAACTGGAATAATGGAAGCTCTGTTTATTTACTGTTATTCCACAAATAACTGCAATAGAAACTTCAACGGAAGGGCTTTTATGATTCATTGAAAATATGGATTTATTGGATCACATCTTAAAAGACAATATTTTCTTAGTCTCAACATTTTCTGTAGAGAGACAAAGCAAACCAGCATCATTTACTTTAACGGGAGGAGCCCATCGTTCATCTTAACACATTTAGAAAGTAAGAATTTCCTCAGTGCGCCAAAAAAAACTTTACTCATAAAGGTCTGTGCAAAGAAAGTAAAGAATCCGTTTTACTTTAAAATGTCTTCATATTTTGTCTTGAAGTAAAACATTTGATCAGATTTAAATAAAATGTTTTGCTGCCAAATTAATACAAAAAATATAACAGGAAAAAAACAAGTTTTTAACCATGAAAACACATGAGGGGCCAACGGAAAGAGGAGAAACCAAAGGTTCCCTGTTGGTGGATGTTCTGTCTGATCCGAAACAGTAGTTTTATTCAGTGAACGTGTGAAAACACCTCGTGTGGATTCGTTTTATCTGGAGACAAACGGGGAGTTGGCCGCCGTCAGCTCTGATCTCCTCTGGAAGGAATGTTTCTCTGCTGCGCTCTCGACTCCCACTGAAGGAGAAAGCTGCTGTGACGCTCCTTTTTGTCATCGTTCAATTATTGAAGGTCACGGCTTCACAATCACAGTTGGCCTTTGAGTTTCTGCAGACAGAATGAACACAGTCGCTCTGTGACCGGTTGCTGGGGAGAGCAGACAAGAATTCCTCACTAACCCAAATATTTTCAGACCTTTCTCTGACCCTTTTCTTGGTTTTGATCAAATTAATATAAATATTTGAGGTTTACTGTGAAAAAATAATTTCACACAAATGTCCAGGATTATTTTACTGTTTTTTGTAAAAAGTCTGGCAACTTTTGCTGCCAGACTTTTAAATTTCTTTTTTTTTTTTAAATACACGGACATTTGTGAAATATAACCCAAATGTCTGCAATTGAAGATACACGCCTGTACATTTAGAAATGAAAACCCTTCCAACATCTACAGATGCTCGATTAGAAAACAAATTGTTATACTTCACAATACTGTGTAAAAGTTTGAGGCACTTTCAGTGTTGTCGTCGAACCATCAGGGATGTGTCGGATTGGTCCAAAATTCTTTCAGAGCCACAATCAGAAGAACTGTAGCGATACCCGGGGGGGGGGGGGGGAATCGGTTTCGAGTTGTACAGAACCACGGAATCTTCAGACAAGACCAACATAGAGTCAGTTTGACCTCAGAGGCCTGAACACGGTGGAGTCGGTCTGAGATCGTGTATGATGCAGACGACAGAATCTACAGCTCTGACGTCACGTGGTGATTCCAAACTGAGTGTGATGGATGTGTGTCTCTCCTGGGACACAAATATCAGTCAGTCTTTATTTATATTCAATCTAATCGACAATATCTGCTCTGACACTAACAAACGAGAGCCCAGTCTAGTTCCTGATTTCTGCAACCTCAGGTTTTTCTGCAGAAGTCAGACAAGAACAACCAGAGCAACAGAACCCCCGGGAGGATGGACGGAGACTGAGGTTCCATCAACATGATATTTCAATATCATGGACTCAAAATATGAATATTTAGATCCAAAGACATTTAATCCAATAAAATCTCAGGAGGCAGAAGAAGATTTGAGCTGTTGAAGTATATTAAGATTAAGAAAAGTAAGAAGACGGATGAGAAGCTGCTTCAGACTCTCTGTGGGTAAAATACCATCATTTTGCCTGCGGACACCTGGAGACCCTTCACAGACGCCGGTGCTCCCTAACTTACATTTCCAGGCCCGGTGCAGTAAGTGGAGCCTCGGCCCCTTTGAGCAGAAATATTTGTCCTCCCACTTCGTTGTGCCTGGGCAAAGAGGAGGAGGAGGAGGAGGAGGGGAAGCTTCAATAAGGCCAGCATTGTTCAGACGTCCCCCTCTCTGGCTCGGAGGGAGAGACACTTGAACAAAGCTGCATATCAATTGCCATCCACCAAGGGAGTTGCTAAGCTACACGACACCCACCGACTCCCACCAGCTGCCCCAGAGGAGGCAGAAGAAAGAGGGCCGAGATGCAGGGGAGGAGAAACCGCTGTGGTCCGTCCTGATAAGCCAAAACCCAAACTCTTCTCTTCTCAGTTGCCCTGACAACCAGCGGCGGCACGGTGGCCTCAGGTCTTAGCAGCATGGTCTAAAACCAACAAGGTCCTGGGTTTGAACCCGACTGAGGCCTGTGTGTGTGTGTGTGTGCACTATATTCGGAGTATACCTTTATATTTGAAAGTCTGGACTCAGAGACTTTCAAAAAGAAATCACATTCTCTTTGTTTGCAGTTTGATTTCAGATCATCAGCTGAAAATCCACTGACTGTTTTTTTTAAATCACATATTGAACAGTGAGTAAGTGAGAAAGTTTTTATTCACTTATATTTAAATCATTTGACCTTGTTTGCTACGTTATCTGGGTGAGAAACCGGTATAATGAAACAACATTACACAAAAACTACAGGACCAAATACCACACAACCTGCTGCAGCGATTCCGTGTATGTGGCATGGGTCCATTTTTTACTGTGGATCCAGGTCAGGGGACGGATTCAGGACGTGTTTTATCAATTTCTTTAACATTGTGAGTGTTTTTCAACATTTTCCTTGAATTCATTTGTCTTGATGACGATATTCAGGACATGTTTAGGAGACTGGTCCAAATAAAAAAATCCAGGTCTGGTGATTTTACACGTGGTTTCACAGAGAGGCTGCTGGGACTTGGCGGAGGAACGTGAGCCCTGAGCGGCGCTCTAGTTCGTCTGTGTCGTTCCACTGCTCTGCTCTACATGATCACAGTGTAATACAGTGAATGTGGTGTAAATGTAAAATGATCTCAGCACTTTCTTTTCAAAACTAACATACAGAGTCTGATTGTATTCGGCCTCTCTCTGCTCTGTGACAGTAGTTTTATGAATCTCGTCCGGTCTCAGCAGGCTCAGGAAACACACAACACAATATCTGTCTCCAGCGACCATTACCACGACGACAGCACAGTGCTAATCAGCAATGCTAACACAGTCCTTTCCTCAAATGTTGACTTGATGCAGAGCCAGCACGAGGCATCAGCTCCCTCACTGGTTGCTTAGGACCCCTGACTCATCTCACCGTCTCTTCCCTGTCACCTGATCTTCATCTGCCAGAACCGTCCCTCATCTTCACCAATCAACAGACCAGGACGTGTACCAGCCCATCAGTACCTGCAGCGCTTCACCAGTTGTGATGGGACTATTGAGAAATGGATGTCTTAACATCTGTCCGCAGTTTAAATACAGAAACCTCACATTCGATTCACAGCAGAATTTTGAAGCCAGTGTCAAAAACCTAAATAAATCTTGTTGCTTGTTACTAAAGAAATCAGCTTCCCTCTGTTTTCCTGACTTGGTTTCTGGATTCCTGCAGCGACTGTTTGTTTCTGAGCTTCTCATCAGAACCAGAGTTTCCGGATGTTTCCACGTCTTCTGTCACCAGAACACAGACGAGGTCCAGTTCGTCTTTTCTCATGTCACTGAGGGACGGCAGGAGGTGGAAGTTTACTGGAGCCTGGGTGGTGCGCCGGCTGTGGGGAGGCCTGACCGGACATGGGAAACATCGGTGAGTGAACTGTGGGGGTTCTTTCAGGCCTGAGCAAACAACTTCCATTCACACGACAACTCTCTGGGAGGAGAGAAGACAAATCTGAGAATGGTCTTTCAAGGAAATCATCAAACAAAGATTTAACCCAGATTAAATGTTTATTTGTATTTGTCCTGTTAAACGGGGATCAACAAAACCAGCAACCATGATGGAACCAGTTAATGGTATTATTGAGTACATCGATCAGAGCCTGACCAGGGGCCGCAGCCAATGTTCATATTAGAGAGTAACGAAGATATTTCTCCCCTGCTCCCTGCAAATGATTTCCAACAGGCTCGTAAACTTTATTATAGATAAAAACAAACTGTGGGAAAGCCCCTCCCACTTCCCCTCCTTTCCTTTTACCTGAACTACCACTTCCTCCTGCGGCTCCTCCTCCAGAAGCTGTACAGGAAGTCCGCTCAACTGTCTCCTTCCTGTCTGACCACACACACACCATCATGGCGGAGGCCTCATCCTGTCAAGTCGGAACCAATGTGAGTTTGCCTCATTTGTGCGTCCTGCAGTGAACAGAGTTGTATATAGTGTGAACTCCTCGACAACGTTAATGTTAGCATGTCGGTTTGTCAGTTCCAATTTATCCATTTAATGGAGAGTGGATGTATTTAGATTCTTCCTGGAACTATATTAAATGTCAACGGTCCTCATCCATAACTTTACACAAACACAATCAAATATATAGAACTTGAATGAAGAAAATAAACAAAACATCTTCACGTAGGAGTAAATACATGTATGTATTTTTTGCATGATCGCTGATACCGATTCGTCTGTGAAAGACCGATAAATCAGAATTGATACTCAAAACAAAATTGAAATTTGATATTTATTGATCACCAAACCTCACAAGAATTTAAGTTGTATGGGTGTTGACACAGGTTTTTATGAATTATGTCTATACTGAAGTTGTTGACACGTCTCAAGTGTTAATGAGGAATATTAATATTTACAGTGACTTCATCACTGTAAATATTTACTGTGGATCCAAATGAATGAAAGGATGAAAAAGGTGTAAACATTCGAGGAAAACTTTCAGCGAAATCAGAGAAACGATGGAAGATGTGACGTGTTTTGATTTGATGAGAAGTTCATGGTCAACAGCTGAAGTATTTACAGGGTGTGTGTCTGTGTTTGGCCACACGAGGGCAGTGCTGCTCTGTGCGAGAGGACCTGACACCTCTCAGGCGCAGAGGATTCTGGGATGTGTGATGATGATGATGATGATGCTCAAATGTAAAGAAAAATTATACATACATATAAATATATGCAGTTATTTTTTGTAAGGCACATGTAAGGCACATGTGCCTTACATGTAAGGCACATACATGTAAGGCACATGTATATATATATATATATATATACACCTCCAGCAGTACACGTATTTAAAAGAAACAAGTTTCTCAATATATATTTCTACTTTACTCTGACATGTTTCAAGCTGTCGTCACTAAAACCTGCTCAAACAAGTGGGTTTGTATTGAAACTGTGACTCGTCTCACAAGAGGTTCTTTAACGTTCTTGTTGTGACAAAATGAACAGATGGAGAAGTTTTGCAGTGAAACCTCAGTTTTCAGTTTGTCGTGTTCTCCTGCTGTGAATCCTCCTCCATGATATTTAGAATTGTTTTGCGTTACATTACTCAGACACTTGTTTCTACTGTGTGTTTCTCCTCCTGCTGCAGGTGTCACTGTGGTTTTTTACTTTTCCCAACGTCTCTTGGGTTTTAAACGAGATCTCGTGAAAGATTCATTCTGACTTATCAGCAAACTATAAAACATCTGCAGTGTGAAATCGGATTCTTGTTATGAGGCAAAATAAACTTGACTGCCGAACGTTACTGCTGTGGATTTTCCATCAGGATGCGAAACACTGTGCAGCTCTCTTGTGTGTGTGTGTGTGTGTGCGTGCGTGTGTGTGTGTGTGTGTGTGTGTGTGTGTGTGTGTGTGTGGTTTGAAGGCTGGATGTTTATACAGCAGGCCTACAGCTTCCTAACAAAGACCAGCTCACAACGCCCATATTTAGACTGTTAGCGTCTCCAACAGCTCCACTTGTTTATGGCAGAGAGACACAAGACACAACCCAGCATTTTATACCCGCATATGGTGTGTGTGTGTGTGTGTGTGTGTGTGTGTGCGTGCGTGTGTGTTGACTCAAATCAGCTGTCCCAACTGTGTATTTTAGTTTCAGGAGCTCTGAGTCCTCACAAGTCACACAAACCAATATGTGTTTGGCTGTTTACTTTGATTTCTGTGAAATCAGCTGGAGTTCAGACCCACAAAGTGAATTTTAGAGCCGGTGCATGTGTTCACATGTAAAACCAATGGAGGGAGGTCATTTGATTTAACTTTGCCCCGGTGTCGTGCAAACTGATGCAGAGTCAGATCAGCGTGAGAGGAAATGTTTGATTTAAAGACTGGATTTTGTGATTCCTGTTATTTCTCGTTGTCTTATTTCGATCTGCTTGCATCATCAACATTCAAGAGTCAGTCATGTCTTTATTATAAGATTGGACGGATGACGATGTTGACTAAGTTGGTGGCACGGTGGCAAAGTGGTTCACTGTTTGGTTCTGTGCATGTGGAGTATGCCTGTTCTGTGTGTGTCCAGGAACGTCGCCATCTTGCACTTTTGACATCATTTGCAGTCAGAGTCTGTGCAGTGGCCATCGGGGGATGGAGCCGTAGTGTTGATGTCCCGCTTTGACACAAGCTCGACCAATCGTCAGCCACATTCAGCTGTCAATCATGACGTTTTCTCCTGCCTAGCAACAGCTGATTCAGGATCAGCACTTTTTGTGTTCGTTTATCCTAAATCAAAGTCGTCTACTTGTTTTTCCGTCAAGTTTGACGCCACATTCGCTGCAGAAAAGTCACAGTATTGATTTTTATCCTTACCTTCAACCCAGGAGCAGACCGCCCGAGTGCCGTCATTCCACGTGATGTGGGCCGGATGACGGGGGGGACAGTGTGAGCCAAATGTGGGCCAGAACTCTTCTGAAGTGTGGCTTCGCCCCGACGTCCCAGGTGGGTGGAGGGTTAAGGTGGTTAAGGTTAAGTTAGAGAGAAGGTTTTGGTTGAGCTGTGAACAATGAATGAAAGTCAATGCAATGTCCCAACAAGGAGCTGCACAAACCTGTGTGTGTGTGTGTGTGTGTGTGTGTGTGTGTGTGAGATGTCTTCTATCTATGTGTACTTCATTTGTCACATGAAAACGTGTGTGCTGCTCTTTGCACTTCTTGCTACTGAGCAGTAATCACATTACATGTGCTGCACTGCTGCCCACACGTGTGTGTTAGTGTGTGTGTGTGTGTGTGTGTGTGTGTTCGTGTGTGTGTGTGTTAGTGTGTGTGGAGGATAATGACCCGTGTTCTTGTTTGTGATTTGCAGGAATCAAACTGAGCAGCTGCTGTAAATCATGAAACCCCCACACAGTAGCAGAGCGTCTGTCCGTCTGTCGTCCGCTCACTCGTCTGTCCCTCTACCTTTCTGTTTGAAGCCGAGCTGCGTTTTAATTCCCACTTTCCCTCCCCCTCAGAGACTCAACACTCCATCCCATCCTGTCCTTCCCTTTGTTTCTCTCTCTTCCTCCTACACCTTCTCCCCCTCTTTCATTCTATCTCTCATCATCCGCCGCCTTCAGCTAACCAGTCTCCCAGCAGAGAATTATGAATAGAATTCAAATCAGTTGAGCTTTACTGTCTCCCACCCCCTCGCTGCCGGCCCCCTCCTCGTCTCTCCGTCTCCACTTTCTAACTTTCTCCAACTGTTTGGTATTGATTAGAGCTGTGACCTCACACCCACACCGCTCAGCCTACTGTGCATTAACCCCGTCCTCCTGTCTCTGTCCTGTCGTCTGCTGGCTGCTCACCGAGCCTCGGCACCGAGCCAACGCTTCAGGGTCCAAGAAGAAACCTCCATCACCACTGTGACTAAAGGTGGTGATGAAACTGAGCCCGGGCTGAAGTGTGGTGATGTTCACTCTCTGAAAACATCAGGATGACTCACACTTTGCAAATACATAGGTTTGATTTGACGCAGTAAATTAACCACATGTCCTCATTATGATAATGAGTATGAATTAATTTGACAGGACAGAGTTGAGTGCGGGACAGAGGTACAGAGAGTGATATGCAGCACAGGCCTGCAAAGCTGGAATCGAACCTGTGTACCTCAGAGGGTTTACCAGGTGAGCTATACAGCGCCCCCTCATGTTAATTTAAAAGGAAAAAAAATGGCTGTACTATTTCCCCTTTGTCACAGACTGAACATCCTATAACAACTACGTAAGTGTGTATAACTACATGTACGTTTTAAACCACAACAAATACACAATGTAATACCTTTTATTTGTATTCATTTGTTTTTTACCATGTATTTTGTGAAGCACTTTGTTACCTTGTTTAGATAAGTGCTGTAATAAAGTTATATTATATTACACTGTACATACAACTTACATTCTCCAACTCTAAACCCTAACGAGGTCTTTAATGATGTCATTATATTGTTTCCTCCTCCACGTCTTGTTTATCATCTGAGTCAGTTTCATTGTGGGTCGACGAAGAAAATGTAAATGAGAACAACTATGAATTCTGCTACAGTGAATCACTGAACGTTTTCCTCCAAACACAGAAACCACACCGTTTATATGAGATGACATTTAATCACATCTGAACTCAAAGTGTTTCTACCTGTTCCGAATGTCCGCTGTTAAAAGCCTGAAATCACAGAGCCGAGGACAGACGCCATGAATCACTCAGAGGTGCAACATGATGCTCACTCTCAGATCATCTCTCTCCTTGAAGACGTTTATCAAAATTTAATCTGCTTCCTCTCACGTGTCTGCAAACATCTGTTTCAGCGAGTCACTCAAATTATCTGCTGTCAATCAGGAACTGAACTCTGGACATTTTCCTGAGGTCTTCACAGAGTATGTGAGAATGCAAATGTTGGCGTCAGCTGCTCTGGACATTCTCCTGCCGCCCCTCAAGCAAAATATTTGAAAAATGCAGCAGGAAAATTCGCAGCTAGTTGAAAATATTTCGTGACGTAAAAGATTGAGAATGTGTCAGGATGAGAAAGAGGCTCGATACACGTCGAGGACAACGATGAGAAAGGAAACTTCAAAAAGACTTTGAGATTTGAGGTGTCGATGGTCTGTAAACAAAACACGCTCTCTCCGGTAGCATATTTTATTTTTCCATAATCATCTATAAAGAACTGATTATTATTATTGCTTTTGTTTTAAAATGTGACCTGTGTGTTTTAGCTCTGTGTGTTTGCTTTATTTTCCATTTTGGGAAAGTTGGTTTTTAATGTTGAAGCCCTGTGTTGGGTCCAGTAAAACTTTAGTAAAATCGGGCAGGTATTAAGTTGAAAGACTCAAACCGTAGCCCTTAATTTTTATTTGTAGTTATTTTTTAGACTGTCTGAAGTGGTAAAAAATATTTGTGGTTGCATCTGTGCAAATGTAACCAATTTTTCACTACATTTATTTTTGATAATTTTCCACCATCTGAGCATCTTCTTTTCTTTTTTCTCTAAAACTAAATAGTTTAAATAAAAGTCTATGATGACGTCATTTAGGAATTCTCCATCGTTAATGGAATTCATGCTCTACCCATGTCTGACCCGGACAATCTCCTGCTGCGTTCGGACGATGTTCGCGTTTTCTGTTCGTTTTGCAGATTTCGTGTCTGAATCGACGGATGTGCTCACACTGTAACATGCGGTGCACCTTTAAGTAGATGGAAAGAAATGATGAATCTCTCCATGTGGAGGCTGATCTGCTCGATTTAGAAGAACAGCCACCAGTTAATCAGTGTCACAGCTTGAGCAGCATGACTGCAGCACAGAGCGGGTTATATAATGTATGACTGTGGGATTCCCAGCCTCCACCTCACAGTCTGAGGAGGGGGTGGGGGGGGGGGGGGGCGCTGCAGAATGGATGGCAGCTGAGGGAGGAGGGTATCGATGTTTGTTATTGTGATCATGAGTGTGAAGGGCTCAGGTTGGCCACCAGCTCCTCCGCTCTTCAATAATCCAATAATTACAGGCAGCATCTTCACAGGGGATCCCTCCACAGCTGAGGCCGAGTCACATCCTCCCTGTTCTGACTGACTGAGCCCAACGTGAGCACAGAGTCGTTCCACAGATGCAGCAGGTTGAACGGCAGCGCCTGCCTCCATCGGTTACTGTGACTCTGTAGATCCACAGAAAACACTGACACTTTCCATTAGGAGCGTCCTCTCAGTGACTCACACTTTGTTCTCGCTGTGTCACACTGTGAGCTGAGTGTCCTGTGCTGAACCTGCAGAACGTAGACGGCTCCTGTCTCTGTAACGACCTCTGCACCAGCAAAGCTTTCACATTATTCTGCTGACCTACAGGTGGCAGCGGTGTGGAGCAGCACAGCCACGTGTCCAGGGAGGAAGTCGTCTGCTCGTGAGGGACCGTGCACGTCAACGAAACTACCAAAAATGATCTTTGCAGATGTTTTGTGAGGAAGCTAATATATTTTATACATTCTATAAGCTTTGTGCCGCTGTACGATCTGCTGAATGTTGGTTTCGGTGTCTTTGTTAAACCACACAACAGTTTGAAGGATAACATTTAGTTAGAATGATCTTTGGGTTTGTAGCTGTGATGATTGTGTGCGTGTAAAAAACAACACATCCTCCCTCTGCCTCTTTAGAAACAGGTCAAATATGCATCGCTATCAAAGCAAAACCTTATATGACTCATACATTATTCACACAGTGACATCGGGTTCTCACACGAGCCACAAGCAGTTAGGAAACCACTGCAGCTCGTCTTCACTGTGAGGCCGAACTCAAACACCACATCTGTAAAGATTGTTCTTTAGTTTTTTTCTATAAGTTAACACGGTGATTACATCATGGATACAGTACGTTACCATATGATACACTATAAGAAAATGGGATGCAATACGATCAGATACCGTGTGATACAGAACAATACGATGCGATACGCTGGGATATTTTACAGAAGGATACGGTGCGATATGGTAAATGATGGTACGGTGCATGATGGAACAATACGATACGGTAAGATCAGGTGCAATAGGATATGATACGGTTACATATGATGGGATACGATAGGATACAGGAACATGGTGTGGTGTGATGGGGTCAGATGGATTGCACGTTATTTTTAAAACCTTCTTAGAAGATGAATATGCTTTGAAGCTACAACTTTGCTGTTTGACTTTTATGCACAACCATTAGTGGAATTTAACACAAACTGTAAAATCAACATTATTTATTGTTATTCAATCTGATTTATCTGATTAATCTTATCAGTAATTTTAATCAGGAACGAGAGAACTGACCAAACAACCACAAGGTCGACTGAAAGGATAGAAAGAGAAAACCAATATATTGGTTATTCTACTGTATATATTACATATACAAAGAATTTATTAGCTGTTGCAGTTTAGAATATAAATGTAATTTCTAGGACACATTTTGATATTGATTCAAAAAGAGAAGCAGACAAAATGTCCTCAGTCCTGAGACGTAACGTCTTATCAGTCTACAGAGATAAAGAGAGTCGCACAGGAAGAGCTGGACGAGGCTCAATAAGAGAGATACTATCACAAAGCTCCTCCTCCTCTTCTTCATCAGTTTAACCTCCTCCTCCTCTTCATCCACCCTCTCTCCCTTATGACCTGTTTCCCTCCCTCTCTCTCTCTCTCTCTCTCTCTGTGACCTGCTGACTAACGTTGCAGCTTTTGTTTTACTGGTTGTCCACGGACAGACCATAAACTCTAGATTTACATCCTCCTTCCTCCTCCTCCACCTCCTCCACCTCCTCCTCCTCCTCCTCCTCTTCCCCTTGCTGTTTGTCACAGTGTGAATGCACGTCAGGAGCTGATTGAATATTTACAGCCGCCTCCTCTTGCAGAAAAACAAGTCAACTGAGGCTGGATGCTGAACACGCGTGTCAGGAAACAGGAGAAAAGATAAATTCTTACACCCACACATTGAGGTGGAGGGAGGTGGAGGGAGGTGGAGGGAAGGAGGATGTGTTGTAATCAGTGGTGTTTGTCTGACTATCTGTAACAGTGTTAACTCAGGAAGCTTTGATCCAGGTGGTGGAAACTGGGTTGGGGGTGCGTTCAGGACCTGAGCTATAGATTTATTTTCTCAATTCTGTCACAGGTCAAGGTCACAGCATGGGGGGGGGGGGGTAAAATAAAGAAAACCTTGTTTGATTTAGAGCAAATGTCAGCATCGTGTCATATAATCTCATTTTACAGTTATATTGTGATGTATTATTATTTCACGTCCCTCTTGTAATTATCAAGATACGACGATTAAATCACTTTGTCGATTAAAATCAAATCATCAAATCTTTACGGCTGAATTCAGAGTGGACACGGCTTCGTTTCCTTCTCAGCTCCACAAGCATTCGATCATTTATTCACCCAACCAGCAATCCATGTCACCCAGTTATCCATCTACATATACAGACCCATATCCATCTATCCTTTTATCTATCTCTCCATCCGCCCATTTATGTAGGCCTGTGTAACTATCTGTCGCTTCATCCATTTATTCATCCATCCATAAATGTGTCATCCATACATTGTTCACTTAACCATCCATTCCTCCCTCCATCCATCACTACCACCAGTAACCATATCTATCTATCTATCTATCTATCTATCTATCTATCTATCTATCTATCTATCTATCATCCATCCTTTATTTAATACTGTATATGCGGTGTATACATCCATATCTATGTATGTATATGTTTGTGTGTGTATATATATATATATATATATATATGTATGTGTGTGTTCATCTTTCCATCTCTCCATTTATGTTTTATGTCTATTCCTCCATTCATCCATTTATTCATTCCTTCATCCAGTTCTCCATCAATCCATTAATCTATTCAGCCATTCATCTGATCTTCTGCTTAATGTATTCATTCATCTTTTCATCCATTTCACGTAGATCCATGCAAACCTATCTATCTCTCTCTTCATCCATCCATTATTCATCCATCCATCCTTTATTTAATACTGTATATACAGTGTATGCACCCATATCTATGTATATGTATATATCTATGTATATATCTCCTCCATCTACAGTATGTCCAGCAGTTTCTAACCATCCATCCAATGTATATACATATATACACTAATTTACTTATGCAGCTCTCTTCCACTGATGATCAATATACATTATCCATCTGAATGTCGTCCACTCGTCCACTATCTATTCAGCCATCCATCTTTTGATCCCTACATTCATCCATCCATTCCTCCAGCTATCCATCCATTTACCACTCATCCATTGATCCATCGATCCATTGATGCAACATTCCACTGTCTCTATAAAAGAAGGAGATTTGAACATTTTATGATAAAACTAAAACACTTTTGTTAAGACTTGATCACTGGTGACAAGTCAATCCAGTAAATTCAGTGGGAACGATGGAGCAAAACACTTGAACTGAATTGACAATATTGAGAAAAAGATGATTTGATGACGAGTATGATCTCCCGCACAAACTGTTTCCCTCCATGTTAAGATTCGAACCTCCACACATCTCCCTGATCACACACTCAGACCGAATACACACTTTCAGAGACGAAGTCTGAACTCAGACACACAAACACACAAACAGCAGCTGATGGACACAACACACAAGTAGTGTGTAGTCTCCTGGGAGCTGTTTCTTCACTGCACCATGAATCAATGTGGATTATAAGAGCTGAGCCCCGACACATGCAGCAGTATGCAGCACTGATTGCATGACCGTGTGCTCTAACACGGGACTGTGTGTGTGTGTGTGTGTGTGCCACCAACAGACTGGTGCAGTACTTATTTATGTGTCCATTGCGGCATTTAGCTTCGGCAAAGTGCTGCAGTCACTTTTTAGCCCACCACCCCCCACCACACACACACACACACACACACACACACACACACACACACACACAGCAAGAGAGAGAGAGGCAGCGATCCCCTCTGCAGTCAACAACAGAGTGTTTATTGGAATTCGGTGCAAGGAGCAACAAATGGTATCACCATGTTCCGAGGATTGGATGATTTCTTTAAATTTTGAGGGCTGCATGTACGAACAAAAATGTCAAAGACATTTTTTTCCGGAACGTTTCCTACCAGGCCCCTATTAAAATGTCAGAGTGAGCCCATGTGAGGACACAGAAGCAAAATGTCGCGTTGACGACGTTTCTAAAGCGCGATGGACGCCAAACTGAAAAAAACCCTAAAAAGAAAACCATTAAACAAAAGCTCCAGTTAGATGAAAGAAGCCAAACGTGTAGAAGACGCAGACAAAGAAAACGATGAGAGTCCGAAGCTTTCAATGATAAAAACTGATGCTGGTGTCAATGTGCTGCAAACAAACACCACAGTTGGAATTAATACGTTGTTTCCTCCCTCCTGCTGCTCGAAGCAGCCGCCGCCCCTCGCGTGAACGTTCACGACGTTCTCCCGTTGTGGTGCACGTGTGCGACCTGGACAATCTCCTGCTGCTTCTTCACGTGTCAAACTCCAGCAAATGTCTGGACCCACATTTTCGGGACAAAACAGTCGTCTTAGTGAAGCAGGCAGGTCGTTTCAGGACATTTGTTAAATCATTTAAGGTCGCAAATTTAGGCTTTTTCTAGGATTTGACAATTTCATCACTTTTTTTTCGTCCTAATCAAAACTGTTTAGATTTCTTCAAATATGGTGCTGATGTTAGATTGGATGGATGTTGAGTCGAGGTCTGAATACAATTAAATACTTAAATCCCTCTGCTTCCCTGAATATGTGATTATAATCAACAGTATGTGCAGATTCTCAACGTTCACACGAAACCTCCTCGTGTACAGAGACATTTGTCTTAAGAGGGAGGGGGGAGAGAAAGGGAGCGGTTGATGGAGAGAGAGAGAGAGAAAAATGGGACCAGAGAGAGGTGACATGAGGGGGGTGGGACGGATGAAATGTGCCCTGCTGCTGCTGCTGGAGGAGTTATGGCTGCCAGTCAGCATTTCATCGCAGGCTACAGTCAATGAGCGCAGAGGGAGACACACACACACACACACACACACACACACACACACACAAACACACACACACACACACACACACACTACATACAAACACATTTCTAAGACACGCATAGTAAATATTTCTCTTGGAGCTCGGCCTCCTCATTTCTTCAGACAACATGTTTTATCAGACCTCATCAGTCCGTACGAATGTTTCCTCCGATTTACGCTTTGCTGGCGTTATGGCTCCGCTGTGGTTTCTGACAGGCGCCAATATCATCACGGCTACCGAAGCGTTACCAATTTAGCCGGTGACCTTGCATCTGTTCCTTCCCCTGGTGGTTGTAAAGAAGATCCTCGGCTCATTCGTCTCACTAGGGTCAATTTAGACACGAAGGTAATGACTTCTTCTTCAGTTCGCGGCCTCAGAAATGAAGCTTCAACGTCTCGGTTTCATCTGCTCAGCTGATTTTATAAAGACTCAGGCCTTCAGCAAATTAAACAGCTGAAACTGTTACTCTTCAATGTTGTTTCTTCTCTTAATGCTAAAATCAAACATTAGTCAGTTATTGTTCTGTTGGACATTATCTTGTTACACTTGATGATTTTCTGCAGGTAAATGAAGAAATCACACTGTTTGAGAAAATGTGTTTTTATTTATTTTCTTCATCGGATCCCTCCAGCCTTCATAGAACTCGACGTACAGCGACTAACAACCAGTCACGGTAGTAAGAATAAGACAAATACTGTGTCTCTGTCTGTGCACGTCTATACTTTAAATGGACAAATGAAGGAGATGGACAACGCATCTTCCTGTTGTTCATAAACACGAAAGTGATCAAAGAAAGGTGCAGCATCAAAATCAATCAATCCATACTTTTCAGAAAACAGTGTGCTTTGACTTTTTAACATGGCGTATGTCCATTAACATGGAGGAGGCAGCTTTCAGTGGGCTGTCGTGTGTCGTCCATGTTTATATTTGATTCCGACATGTTGTGATTTTTAAGAAAAGGCAGGAAGATGAAGGGATCATACCAACAAGGTATTTTATCATATCTTTTTATTCTCCGATAACAGACATAAAAACTACAGATGAACACGACTTCCTGTGCCAAAATAAAGAGATAAAGTTTTGACAGTGAAACAACAACCTCTAACTCTTCTTCTGGTGTTTTTCGCTCTCAGCTCCTCTCTCTCTGTATTTTTGTCTCCGTCACCTGAAAAAAAGTAATCGCTGGTCATTTATTATTTAACAGCCTCAGCATTTAATTATAAATGACTGTGTCCCTTAGAGAGTGCTAATGAATCCTCTCTCACACAGCATATTCCCACGGGCTAACTTTACGCCGCTGTCTGTCAAACCATGTGCCCGCCCACCCACTGAGACGATGAGCTATTAATATCATTATTATTATCAACTGTATTTTAATTTAGAATTCCTCACAACTATAACAAGAAAATAAAGTTTTCTTCTTTGAACAGTAAGAAACTAAGGCGGCTTTACATCAAGATTGTTTCGTCGGGACATTTGAACTTTGAACAGTTTAGTCTGAACCAAAATAAAATGTGTAAAATGTTCTTCAGACCAACGGACCAAAACTGAGCCAGAGCGCAGGAGGTGGTCTCTGCCCGGATCAAATGAAACCATGGTTTGGTTCAGTTTTTGGTTAGTTTGGACTTTTGGTCGGTTAACAGGAAGTTGAGACAGCGTTAAACAATAGAAGAAGAAGCAGGTGGCAGGATTGCTTGTTGTCTTCTTCTGTGATGATGTAATGTTTGAGAGACGGAGGCCGAAATGAGACGGTCTGATCTTGTCCCGCCCTTATCGCTGTCACCTAGCAACAGAGCTGCAGCTGGACACGACGAGAGCGTTTAAATGTCCCTCGTGCACCGTAAGCTTGGTACTTCCCAACATCAGCATCATCTCGACAGCTTGTTAGAGAAGCTCAATGAATCCTGGGGTCGGACGCAAGTACTAGTGTTTTGAAAGGGATGCGGGCAGCCACTGGTAACCAGTGAAGGGAGCGGAGGAGCGGAGCGGTGTGAGTGAATTTAGGTAAGTTAAAGACCAGTCGAGCTGCTGCATTCTGGGTGAACTGCAGCGCAGGTGGGTAGACCAGCCAGGAGGGAGAGCTGCACCAGAACCTGTGCTGCCTCCTGAGTGGTACATTGAATAATTTACCGTATTTATGTTGAATTTAAAGAGTTTAGCTGCTGGAATTTTGAGAATCAGACTCTATCAAGTAAAGTCCTACCACTAAGATTTAATTCCAGCCTCATGAGCAGCAATCAGAGTCTCTTTTCTGATGCAACTTGGTGTTTCAGGACGATGTGAAGAGAAGTCTGAAGAGTTTCACATCAAAATTTTAACTCGAATATACGTTCCAGATAGGAGAAATAATGGCATACAGAAGGAGGATGTCTGGAAGGGCACTCGTGTCTTTTCTTATGCTGTTTTATTGCTTTTTCCTTCTTCCCACCCTCCTCCTCTCCTCTCCTCCCCCCTCACCCCCTCAGTGGCCTTGATCTCTCTTTAGTCTCTTTTCCTTCATCCAGAGAGAATCATTAAAGCTCAGATATGATAGTTGGGATACATCAGAGGGAAGCAGTTCCCCCACGTTCGGCTGCTTCACCTCCTCTTTTCAACTTTCCCTCTGCCTTTTCTAATCTCATTAACATTTGACATTTACAGTCTCTCTTCATCCTGCGTCTCCGAGCAGCTCTCTGCTCTGTCGCTCTCTCCGCAGACGAGTGTGCAGGTTCTTCAGCCCAACAGAAACCGAGACGAAAGAAAAAAGGATTCAGGTGACAGGATTTAAAGAAGAAGAAACAAGACATGAAAGTGTTTAGATTATTCTACACCACTCACCTGCGTCATCCATCCATCCATCCATCCATCCATCCATCCATCTATCCATTTATCATCCATCCACTAATTTAATCTGTTCATCCGTCCATTCCATTTCATCTGTCCATTAATTCGATCGATTCGATCCCTTCATTTATTCACCTATTCATCCCCCCATCCATCTTTGTGGACAAATATAAAGATCAGATTTACATCGTGGTTAAATGACACAAGGTCAAGAATTAGCTCCTCACTCACTAGTGGATGGAATCTCGAACTGATTCACATTCTCTCCCACTGATTTTCTAGAGATTTAGATTCGAGCCTCACTGGGATGGACGCTCGACGTTTAAAAAAGGGAAGAACATTCCAGGTTCATGTTCAGGTTCTCTCCGTCAACTTCCTCCCTCCGCCTCATGTCACGTCTTCTTGTCATTCACTGCGTCTCCGGCTTTTACTCTCAGTCTTTGCAGAACTCTTCCTCATCTTCCTCATTCTCATTCTGCCTTCTGCTTCGTCCCGTCAACGCTTTCTCTCTCTCCCTCTCTCTGTCATTGACTCTCTCTGTCTCTCGCCCAGGCCTGCTCCCTTGTCCACCTCTCTCTCTCTCTCTCTCTCTCTCTCTCTCTCTGACAGCTAATCAATGAGCAGGCAGCCATGAGGGAAGAGGCTTCGGCTGCATGGATTTCCAATGGGACTGTCGGCCCAGTGATGGGGAGCTACCCAAGCGTGTTACAGAATACAAAATGTACCACTGTACACACTGTGTGTGTGTGTGTGTGTGTGTGTGTGTGTGTGTCAGGGCGACTACACACCCTGACTACACACACACACACACACCTCAGAGTTGTTAATTGTCAGTGTGATGATTGATGTGTGATGTCCAGTTTGTGTGTGTTAATGCTGGATTCTGTGATTTTTCTGCAGGGTAATTCATTTAAAGTATAAAACCTGTTTTTAAGTGACTATGTGATTAATCACAGAAATAAAAAGCCAGAGACAAATGTGTTTTAACTTGTGTACTTCCCACAATAGACTGTAAATAAAGATGCGTCCCGTCCCCACTTCCAGAGTCTGAGCAGCAGTGATTGTGATGTGGAGCTGCAGCATCGAATCAAATGACAAATTATAACCAAACTTTGACAGAAATCATTTGGAGAAAAATGTATTTGATGTGTGCTTTGGCATTTACTTTGGTCCATGTCCCATCCACTAACATGGAGAAGGTGGGGACTTGTACTGCAGCCAGCCACCAGGGGGCAGATTGAGACGGTTTAGCTTCATCTGTATACTGTCTATGTTACATACTCACTCTAATTAGCGTAATATGTCATCCGGTGGCATTTCGTGACGGCCGGTTACACATAAGAGATGCGTCTCTGCTTTTTAATAAACTAGAGTCAAAGACTGAGTGAAACAGAAACTCTGAATGGACTCTGTCGCTCTGGATCAGTCAAACTCCCACCGCTGAACATTTAGGAAAAATGTGTCATCACAACAGAGTGTGTCCTCTCACTTAAAACTAAATCAGGGGTCATGTTTCTGAAAATCACATCAGTGAACCACGGAGAAAAATATGTGCAGCCACATTTATTTTACCTCCACACGGTCACTCCAGGTCGTGTGAGTGATGCCCTGAACAAACAACAAGCTGATGATGATCTGTTCTTACAGGTGATCCTCGGTGAGGCTTCTCTTCGCTTCGTTATTTAGTCCGACTGTCTCCTTTTCAAACAGAGTCTCAGAAGCTGCACTCAATTACTACTCATTAGTGAGCTGATGAGAGTGGCTCACTCCGCAGCTTATCCAGTGTTTCACTCAGAGTTCAGTGGTTTCGCCCGTGGCTCAAAGTGAGAAACTTACGTTCACTGACAGTTATCAGCGTTTATTTGTCTGTTAATGAGTCTGTGGCTGAAATTACTCCTTCATCATCCACTTTGTAGTGAGTTCGCTATCTTGTAATGGTGACTGGATGTTTTGTGAAGTTTTTATACCCTATAAAGTGCACTCAATGTTTCCCACAATGCACCATGTAAGAAGTTTATAACCGATAATCACTCACAGAGCAATACATACCATCATGCATTGCGCTCAGGGCGGAGAGACGAGGGGAAACAAGGTTATTTCTACATTTAAAGGTGATTGTTTAACAGAGAAACTGAGCAGAGTTGTGTCTGAAAGTGTTTTTCTCTCACTGTTCAGTGCTCGACATAGAAAACCCTGTGTGGTGAATGATCGGGTGATTTCAGACAGTGATTAGCATCGTGCAGATGACTCCTTTACTGTAATGACTCTTAATGTGATTACTGCAGGTGGAAGTTCAACCATGTGGTGTTTTATCTGCAGAATGTTCAAACGTGAATCTCAGTCTGTAAATAATTACTCGTTGCGGTGAGAGAAACTAGGTCAAAACCGAGCACATGGCTTCACTGTTGTCAAGTCAATGTACAAATAACATGTTGAGTTTTATATATTATAGCTGCTTTAAATGTAAAGTTGCTCAAATCTGCCATTAAAGTCACTAAATGCAGCCAAATGACATGTTACGCTCATCAGCATATTTGTGGTGATGGTGTTCGCAGGTTTCAGTCTCTGTTGGTTCTCTGTCTATGTTCTGTCCATCTGCTGAGTAATACTGGCAACTCACTTTGCAGGAAAGTAGCTGAGGTCCTCCTGAAAAGTTTATTCGCATCACGTCTTCATCAATCAGTGATGTATCACTTCGCTGACCAATGGTTAAACTTTACATGAAGACTTTCCTCTTCTTAGATTCAACGGTATCACAGGGAAACTTTCCAAACAGCATCAGTGTAAAAATGTTTCATATCCTCAAAACCAGATGGTGGGAGAAGACGTCGTCTTTTAATCAGGGTTCTCCTGAAATCAGGCCATGACAGTATTTAATGATATTTAATTAAAATGAAACTAACTCTTGAAGTTTAATGGTGCTTGTCTGAGAATTGAGGGGAGAAGTAGAACTATGAATATTATATTGCAGTCTGAGACAGACAGTCATTAACATGGATGTAATGAGTTTATGGGAAAAAAACATTTAACTTCTAACGTTTGGTGATTTTGAACAGAATCAGAAGTGTGTTTAATGTGAGAACACAGATCTGTGTTGGAGGCAGTGACGACACCATCATGATGCGTTGTGGCACAGAGATTTAACAGGCGTTACCAGGCACATGTGGCAGGATGCGGATCAGCTGCCCCTGACTGACCTGAGCAGAGGAGGTGGAGTCACGTCGACCTTCTCTGGATGTAAGTCGTGGCTCTTTAAAGTCGCCGAATGTAAGAAGACGCTGAGTCGGCTCCTGTTGGTGTGTCAGTGCGGCGCTCAGGCCTGCGGAGCCTGATAGAGGTCGAAGGCTGTCTGATGTACAACACGTCAACACCTTCGTCGGGCCTCTGTACGTGTGATGAAGTGGCTCGCGGCTCCGTCTCGTAGCTGACGGTGAATTGTAAACTCAAAGACAAACAGGATTTTCTGACGTCGACACAGAAGAAAGTGGTTGAACAAAACAGTTTGTGTTACTCTTCGTTGTATACGACTCTTTTTGTCATATAGCTTTTTGTCACTTTTTGCAGTAATAAATTGTTTGGTCCATAGTTTGGTCCATGTCCCACCTGCTGACATGGAGGAGGCATGATGTATGACCTGTACTGCAGCCAGTCAGCAGGTGGCGATTTAAAAATCGCTGTGGCTTCAGTGTTTGGAGCAGTCGTGTCCTCCATCTTTATTCACAGTCTGTGCTCAGGACCCTGAGGTAATCATCAGAGCACATTCATAATGCTGCTGTAATGGGCTCTGCTGCCTCTAGGGGGCACTGGTGGGATTTCAGACTGATATTGTGTGTTGTTGCTTCACCTGACTCATCGGCTGGAGCAGACATTTGTGTGAATGAGCCCCTGTACACACAAACACACGCACACACACACACACACACACGCACACACACACACACACACTGTCAGACTCTTGATAAACTTCCTCGCTGCTGCAGATGTGCTCTCAGTAAACCTCACCTCAGGCTGCGTGTGGGTCTGGTGGGCGTTATCGATCGCAGCCACATCATCACACTCAGCAACATGTTCGCCAAAGGTCAACAAAGGTCACAGAGTCGGCAGTGAACCCTGAGTACTTTCTGTGTTTATCGAGTTCAACTCTTTTCTCTCACTGTTTCCACAGGAGACAGAAAATAAAACGTTCTGTTGGACAATCGGCTGCATCGGATTAATGATCCAAAGTTCATTACTGCATGAAACACTTCTGACTTTATAACAGAGCACTCGCAGTTCTGAGACGTTACTTCCTGATGTGCTGGTGCTGTTGTGTTTTCACTTGAACCAGTCAACTGGGACTCGTCTGAGCCTTTACAGCTGTTTTGGCTCAAGTTGGGGACTTCAGTGATTTAAGTTCTCACACATTTCAAACTGTTTTCAGACAGGAGCTCCGGCAAATTGGGTCCGGACATTTTACAGACTTTTCCTTTCACATTCAAAAATGGCAGCAGGAGACTTTGCTCTCAACATTGTGTAGAAAATGTACATATTCCACAAATGCAAAAAGCAACTGACTCGGTTACATGTGTGGTTTCACATGCAGGACTTCTGGATAATTTCAGGAAAATGTCAGGAGTAGGAAACTCAGGAACTCTAGACTGACTCATTGCCGTGTCCCTGTAACATCAGAGTTTTGATGACCTGGATTCATCTCGGCCTTTATTTTTAAGAGGAAGAAAATATTTAAAAGTGGTTCTCTTCAAGAATCTCTTTGGATTCATCTCTTTGGATTCATCTCTTTGGAGAGCACCTCCTCTTCTAACACCTCTAACACCCCAACATGTCGAACATATGGTGCTGCCACACTTTGTCTTTTTGATCAGACGCAGCTCTCGGTTCTTCAAAGTCGTCTCCTGCAAAGGTTTTGTGTTGTTCGTCAGTTTTAGGTTGCTATTGCATCAGTGTAAAAGAGCATCTATAGGAAAGAGAAAGGAAACGCACGATGATCGTAGAACACATTTATTCATATGTTTTACAGCTGGAGCTGAATCCCAGTGGAAAAACCGATGAATAAAATTTTTGCAATTTTCATTTTTCGAGCAGAGCTTTGATAAATCCTCTTTAAGCAGCAGTGAACTGTGCTGGAGAACAGGAGGCGTCTGTTTCAGCTCCGGGGCGCAAAGAAGCATCATCACCATCCGGACGGCTGTGGACTCCTGAGACGGTGAAAAAGCGAGTGGCTGCAGAGACTTCTGGGCAAAACGTTGCTCGTAAACACTAAGACGGCATAATCAGGCCAGCTCCCAGGGTCTGTACATAGCAAAAGTGTTGGGGTGTTTGGAAAGTGTACAATATTTATTCATGAGCGCTTCCCTGGAAGTAGGTGAGCAAATTTGAATGGGTCTTCTGATTAACAGGACTCACATACAAATGTTCCAGTGGAAATGTAGAGTTTGCAGTTGGTTAAAAACAATAAAAACCTCTTTTTAATGTCTCAGAAGAGGAAGCGTAGCAGGATTTCAGCTGATGGTTGATTGGTTGATGGGATCAGAGGATGTTGAGGATCTGAGATCAGTGGACTCCGACCAGGCCACTGGAGGCTGGAGGCTGGAGGCGACTGTGGAGGAGGAGGAGGAGGAGGAGGGTCGCAGCGAATCACTGAAACGACAACTGACAGAGACAGAGAGAACAGAATTACAGTTTGACGGCAACAAGATAATTGGCTGATTGAGATCATGGCAAAAATTCTGATTGGATTATTGTAAACAGTTAACACTGCTGATTAGAGGAGACACAGAGAGAGAGAGAGAGAGAGAGATGAATAAAAAACTGAAATATTTAGGGAACTGATCTCTATGAGTTTGTAAGATTTGGAGCTTGATTGAATTTAAAGGGACTTTTTTGGAGGTTTACAAAATTCTACTTTATAGTTTATTTTTAATGAGCCGTGTTCATAATTAAGTCATCATGACATAATTTATATCGCGATGAAAAAAGATGATGTTGATGTAAATAACCGGTAGATCCTATCTCTAATCTTATTGGTTGCATTATTACAGTATATGACATCATTTCCTGACTTCGTGGTGATGTCATGATGTGCAGAAGTGATTACCATGCATTACGGTATAACCTGAATGAGGTCATATACTTTAAATAAGCATTAATCTAACCATGACATCGACATACAACAGTTAGCAACTGAGTTTCTATGAGCTAATCATGTAAATACCATAATCAGAGTAATGTCCTATTCAGTGTAAGTCAATAGTCAGAATATCGTTGTTCATATAGAAGTTGTCACTGTCACATTATAGTTTGCAGCGTGTCCTTGACTCTGAACTCGCTGTTGTTTTGGACGTTGAATTGATCAGTTGAGATACTGACAGTGAGCGAGCTGCTGTCGTCTGACTCCTGAGTCACAGCCCAGAAACTGAACAACACACAGAGTCACGTCAGGTCAGGTTTGTGGCTGTTTCCTAACATTTCATTTAACTTTCAGCAGTGATTAAGTCCCATCAGTGTTAGTGTGTATGGCTCATTACACATTTAATCTGTGAATGAGAGGCCGACAAACTCTGCTAAACATAGACGGGATTTTGTGTGATTGAGGGTTCGGACCCAAAAACAAAACGAGTCGAGCGTCGGAGCTACATCATCATTCTACATCATCATTCTACATCAAGTTATAAATTGGATTCACTGTGAACTCTGTGTGAATCAAGTTCAAATCAATTCTAGACACGATGTGAACATGAATTCAGGTGTGAATGGAGTCTGAGCTTCAAGTGTTTGTTCCTTTGTTCATTTGATCTGGTCTCACATTATAATTAAGGAGCACATTACAGAATTTAGTTTGATACACATGCGTCCTGTCGGCATCACCTTCCTTTTTAAATGTTATAAACGGTCATTGTCTTTCTGTTTAAATGGAGAAAATGAATGAACCAATTCATTTAGCTGATTGCATTTCCACGGTTTCATCATTATGGTTTTACGACCAGCGTCATCAACTTCAGGCGCAGTGCTGCACGTTAATGGGAGTAATTTGAACGTCTTCGTCGTTCAAACATTTTATCTTTGGAGGTGAAAACTGCAGCATTCCTGCAGCTGCTTCCTTTTCTTTCTCTCTAGTTTTAATGCTGACTTGAACCAAACCATGGGTCAGTTTGATCCGAACCAAGACGACCTCTTTCAGTTAGACGTAACTTTGCACCATTGGTCCAGATTGTGATCGGAGGCAACTTTCACAACTGTTATTTTAGTCTGAAGGTCTGAACCAAACGAGGTAGTTGAGTATGAACGCCTCCTTCGTGATGGAAGTGAAGAAGTTAAGTTCACACATGAGTCTTGCAGAGATGCTTTCACACCATTTCAGCATCTAGAATGTATCTCAACTGTTGAATTTCAATCCATCTCAAAAGCATCTTTTGTGCATTTACAATTTAGATATACTCTTTAATATCAGATTACTTTTCCAAGATGGATGAGGGAACCGATTGGAGATGAGATCAGATCAGATGAGATCAGATGAGATCAGATGAGATCAGATCAGATGAGATCAGATGAGATGAGATCAGATGAGATCAGATGAGATCAGATGAGATGAGATGAGATGAGATGGGATCAGATAAGATCAGATCAGATCAGATCAGATGAGATGAGATGAGATCAGATGAGATGAGATCAGATGAGATGAGATCAGATGAGATGAGATCAGATGAGATGAGATCAGATGAGATCAGATGAGATGAGATCAGATCAGATCAGATCAGATCAGATCAGATCAGATCAGATCAGATGAGATGAGATCAGATCAGATGAGATCAGATGAGATGAGATCAGATGAGATGAGATCAGATCAGATGAGATCAGATGAGATCAGATGAGATGAGATCAGATCAGATCAGATCAGATCAGATCAGATCAGATCAGATCAGATCAGATGAGATGAGATCAGATCAGATGAGATCAGATGAGATGAGATGAGATCAGATGAGATGAGATGAGATGATATGAGATCAGATGAGATGAGATGAGATGATATGAGATCAGATGAGATGAGATCAGATGAGATGAGATGAGATGATATGAGATCAGATGAGATCAGATGATATGAGATCAGATGAGATGAGATGAGATCAGATGAGATGAGATCAGATGAGATCAGATGAGATCAGATGAGATGAGATGAGATGAGATCAGATCAGATGAGATGAGATGAGATCAGATCAGATGAGATCAGATCAGATCAGATGAGATGAGATGAGATCAGATGAGATGAGATGAGATGAGATGAGATGAGATCAGATCAGATCAGATCAGATGAGATGAGATGAGATGAGATGAGATGAGATGAGATGAGATGAGATGAGATGAGATGAGATGAGATGAGATGAGATCAGATCAGATCAGATCAGATCAGATGAGATCAGATGAGATGAGATGGGGGCAGCAGCTCCACAGGTGAGTCTTCATGTGTTTTTGATCAGTTTGTCTTTGAACTCTGAAACTCTGATCATCTTTATGTAACCACACGGCTTTGTGTTGTTGCCATGGCGTCAATATCTGACACTCTGCAGCAGCGCCTACATGATTTAGGTGGCACAGTCACATCTGACACACACACACACACATTCTCCAGATATGTGTGTGTGTGTGTGTGTGTGTGTGAATGAAGTGAAGGAGGAAAGAGAATAAAAATTTTTCGGTATCTGCTGCTGTTGTTAGCTGACTACATAGATGGTTCAACTTATTTAGCATGTGTACACACATACATGTACATACACTCACACACTCACATGTATACAAATATAAATGTGTAGGTAATAGAATTGTAAATTTGTCCAGTTTCTTGTTTTTATTAAACCAAAACACAGGTTTGTCTTTTGAACCGATAATGACTGAGATCTGTGGCTGCAGGTTGTTGTTGTACTCGGGGCCGTGATGAAGGGGCAACAGAGTTTTAGCTCTAATAAAGCGAAGAGTTAAAAGTTGTTTTTTAGTCTTTTATCAAAATGATGGTGGCTGATGACGAACCACATGCTGTTTTAATGGACCATGTTGCTATAGAAACAGCTTGGTTTACAGCCGCCACATCCTCACAGCCCAGAGCTGAGACCCCCGTCACATTCTGACATTTCATTTCAAACTAAACTTGTGTCACATATAATCAGGTCCCTTTTAATTTATTAATAATTCAGTGAGTCATGATCGTTGACTTTCCTGATCTATATGTGCATTTTAAAAGGTTTGGATGGAAACATTAGATAACAACAAGTTGGAAAATAGTCGAAGAAATGATCTGTCAGTGATCAATAATCAGGTGTCGAAGCTGTTAGCAGGTAAAAATGTGTTGTTAGTGTCTCGTGGACGTAGTTTTCAACATGATCCCAGTTAGAAGACACTTTATTTATGTGATGTTTGAAGCGTTTAATATTTGTATCTTTATTTATTTTTTAAATTCGGATTGTTTGTGAGTTCCATATCGTTTGTTGTGAAGCACTTTGTTTCTTGAACTGAAAACAGCATTGTCATTGTTATGATTAGGTATAAGACACTATCTAGTGTGTGTGTGTGTGTGTGTGTGTGTGGAGTTTAAGTATTTCGTGGTCTTGTTCATGGGTGAGAGGAAGATGGAGCTCCTTCATGTCAAGAGGGCCAGAAGTGGTTCAGGCATCTAGTCATGACTGGAGGGACTAAACATCCCATCTGGCCTGGGAGTGCCTCAGGATCCTCATGGAAGAACCACAGTGTGACCAGAGCGAAGGCACGTCTGGGTCCCTACTGCCTCTGTGTGTCAGATAAGCAGAAGACAACGGATGGATGAATGAAACCAAATTTATTTGAGTTCTTCTAAGGTCCAGAAGTCAAGCCATCCAAGTTTGGTTGAAATGGGATTAGTAGGTTTAGCATTATCCAGTGATTGTGACCTCCGTGGTGGAGGTAAAAGATCCTCTCCTGCTCTGGATCTTTGTTGAAGAACCAGCGGTGAAGAACAGGCTGTTTATTTCTGGGACATCAGAGAGTGAAGTCAACTGAAAGATTATCACTGAGCAATTACACTGATGTGGTCATAATGCAATAAAGGAACACGCACTCACACTCACTGAGACATAAAGACACGCAAACACATATAGAGAGTCATCCACGACACTGGGCTGACTGAGCTGCAGGTCTGGATCTTATTTCACTAAGGGAGCAGCTTCCGTGTGAAAACGTCTGTTAATTAACGCGCCGTGTTCTCGTTCTCACCGACGCCCTGAATGTTGGGTCTCTGTAATTATAAACAAGCATCTGTGTGGAAGCAGAGATGAGTCCTGAGGTCACTCTCAAGTCCATGAATTAGACACGGTTATCTACAGACTGCAGGATGCTCCATGTTGGGTCTATTATTTCTGCACCTTATCCTGTTAACATGGCGGACTCTCACTGGACTGCTGTGACATTGAAGAAGGAGACGGCGAAGCTAATCTGGTTAAACATTTACTCCATAGACTTTACACAAAGACGGACGACGTAGCGACTCTCCAAAAGTGAAGCCAAAGTGTCTTGATCACCCCCTAGTGGCTGGCTATAGTATCGGATGGTACACATCAAATCCATTTTTCAAAATGTGGTTTCTGTCATTTTAGGTAGCTGTTATTACACCGATGTTCAAGTGATTCCAGTAAGTTTGGTTTGAATTGTTATTAGAATTGATCTAAATGGGATGAAAGGTCATAATTAACAGTTGTACTGGTGATATCTTGATACCGCTTGATACATCCCCCGATCACGACTGACATTTCCAAACGTGTTCCTGCTGGATTCTCACACAGACTCGCTTGAATATTTGCAGTGGACAGATTGGTTTGTTTGATCCATGTTGAGCTTTGCAGGAGTGGATCAGGGGCAGGTTCACAAACTGGACCTGTGATGGTTGGAGGATTAAAAAAACCTCACATGTTCGAACTTGTTTGAATGTTTTCAGTGACACGTTCACGGCTGGATAACTGTGGTTCCAGACTTACAAGGCTGTGGCTAATTCCTGGAAACAGTCAGCTCTGTACCAGTGCATAATTCATTTTTCTTCTAGTCCCCATGTGGCCCCAGTGTGTAGTCAGAGTTTTGAGGTGCGGGTCAGCCCTGGCAGAGGCTGTGGTGCTGTACAGAGACACTGGGTTCTGTTGCTATGCTGTAACCTCCTCATGCTCAAGTTATTATCCAGTGAAACGTTCAGACCGAAGACGTAGTGTACTGAGCAAAGTGAGGGAACGAGAAAGAAGTCTGAACCGGTTCTGCAGAGGATCAGTGTGTGTGTGTGTGTCACTTACTGCGTGGGTTGAATGTCAAATGTATACGTGTCATTGACATGTACAAAGTGCTATTTCTTCTAATGTTGTGATATATATGAACTGTACTACATGGTCAGAGTGTGATGCTGCAAGCATGTGTGTGTGTGTGTGTGTTTGTGTGTGGGAGCTGAGGTTGTGCTGCTGTTTGAAGTGAGCGATGGGGTGCAGCGCTGCAGCTGCTGTTTGCATGCTAATGCTGTGGTAGAGCTGGAGGACGTGGGAGAGGAGGGGAAAAGGCCAGAGCCCGCCCACACACACACACACACACACACACACACAAACACAATTGCAACCTGCCATTTCACACTTCTCCTAGTGGAGAATGAGAGAACAGGCTGGATGTGTTGACGTGTTGCTGCCTCGCTGCGGAGGATCAGGAGGTTGAAACCCACAAACACGTCAACACTGAAGACAGATGAACACAAACCTCCATCAGGCAGCGTTGGACCAGTGTTCATCATATGCTGCAGAATGAATGATGAGATTTTTCCCCGTCTCATTTCAGATGTGTAAATGCAGACCTTCCTCCTGGAGACCTTGGTTTTGCTCGCTGCTGGGAAGTACAATGATATTAAATCAGCATATTTCAAGACAAGAACCCAAGGAATAAAATATAAATCAATTATATTGTATGAAGGAGAGTTTCTGTTTGTCGGTTTATGTAGTGATACTTAATGTTTTAAAGACAAGGAGCTTGATTTTATTCTTATTATTAACTTCACTTCAAGTATTTCAAGTACATTTGGTTTGAATTTGTTTATTTGTTGCTATAACAATGGGGTCAGACGTCATGATTGACAGCTGAGACTGACGTGTGATTGGTAGAGTGGGTGTATCGGCAGGTCCTCGCTACAGAGGCTTATCACTAATGACTCTAAGTCAGCTGTGTTTGTATCCATTATAGTGGAAGACACGTCGTCCATCTTCATTTACAGTCTTTGGTATATTCCCTTTTATCTGATGACTTTTGTGGTTATTTTATATTATGATCTTTTTCTGGGCTGATAAATTTAGATTATTACCTAAAGCTGGTTTCAGATACGACCTCCGGAGGATGTCTGGGGAATTGGGTCTGGACTTTTTTCGGTATTTGCTTTTTACACAGTGCAGCAGGAGATTCTCAGCTCAGATGCATTCACACACACAGCCCCACCGGAGAAGGTCTGGATGGTCTCCCAAGTTCAGTGCATGTCTGAAAGCAGCTTTACTACCTAGATACCATGGTCTACCTTCCCTAATGTTCAGTTTTTCTTTCATGTGTTTGAGTGAGATGAACATTTAATGGACGTGTGATATCTGTTGTGTTACACAGAACTGATCTCAGCTAAATAAAGTGTAAACCTAGTGTGTGTAGTTATCTGAGGTGCTGGTGTGACAGTGTGTGATTGCACCATCTGTAGTTGCTGTGTAACTTTGCCACTTCATTAGAGAAATTCCTGAGGTGTTTTTAGCTCTTATATCAGTGAGTCCTACATATGAAGACGCTGCTGTTGTGACTGTTGAGCAGGTGTCAACTGTATGTTGGAGTAAAGAAACATGAAATGTAAAACGAATGTGAAAGACGAGTTTTAATTACAAAAACTGGATAATAGGACAAATGTGCCGCCCACAGAGGACAGAGATCAAACTGCTGGACCTATCTGCAGCCTTCCCCCCCACCATCCTCCTAAACTGACCAACTCAGCATCACCGGTACAGAACTAGCTTGGTTCTAGTCTTACTTTTAAAACAAGAGACAGTTTGTCAAAAATCAGAAACTCCTACCGTGGTATTCCTCAAGGCTCTGTGCTTGGCCCCTCCTCTTTTCTATATACATGCTACCACTCAGTCAGATCATCCCTCACCATGGAATAAAGATCCATTCCTCCAGATGGTGGCTGACTTGCTTCTCGCTGCGGAGGGCTGTACCATCTGCCCATCCGCTGAAGTCCGCAACCTGGGCATTATCCTTTTGGGGACAAAGCGGCCCCCACCCTCTGGAATGCTCTGCGAGATTCACATTGCCACATTCCTCTGGACAACGCTGCTGAGTTTGAAGAGTCGATTGATTGAGATCACACTGAAGCACCACTAGAGGGGACAGAGCAGACACACTCATGCAGGCATGGATCCTAAACACTAAAATAAACAGCAGATTAAAGATTCAAATCCCCACTCCAAACAAATTAATTTCATTTTCCGGTGTTAAAATGGTAACTTAACATGGACCAGTGCTCTCTGCAAACAAGCCAGTGAGCCATTGTGCTGAAATAACATGTTAGTGTTTCCTAATGTCTGAGCCAAGTGTATGAGTGACCAGCAGATGATGTTCCTGTCCAGGAGTATTACTCTCTGTGTGAGGTCGTCATAGATGTGGAACAGTTCATCAGTTTAGAAATACTTTACCTCACCCTTAAACATAAAACGTGCATAGAATAAATTAGCACATATAGAACCATCCTAAACTAGAACATCACCCCCTTGTATAACATTTAAATCCACAGGATCCAGATTTTTGTTCTGGTCTGCATCAAATTTCAAACACATAAATATTATTCACCTACAAATGCATTTTGGATCAACGTCCATGAATTGTTCCCCGGAAATTGGTGAAAATTTAATCTGCCCCCTGATCCAATCCTGCACCAAAATCCACTGGGTTCTTTCTGGCTCCAGTTTTGGTTTCACGTTGTAATTTAGGGAGAAAACTAAAGACTGTTTTTATCTACATACTGTACAACCTGTCGTCATCGCCTGCATGGCCTGTGCCATCTACGCTCCACATTGATTGGTTTGTAGACGGGTGTTCGTTCAGTTCAGTGGGTTGGCACTCTTTCTGTTTAAATGGAGAAAAAGAATGAAGCGGTTCATTTCAGTCATTTTGTTGCCACTGTAATATCATTATGGTTTTACTACCAGCAAAATGAGCGTCCTCATCCTGCAAACATTATATCAATGGAGGCCAAGACCACAGAGCCGCTTCTTTTTGTTCTTCTGCAAACGAACTGAACAATGGTTCAGTTTGATCCAGACCCAGAGCACCCAGTGTATTCTGGGTGTGAGCCGACACTTAGAAGAATCCTATACATATGAATAACCAGTGCATAATTTTTGTTCCATACAGTAAAGCACAGAAATAGACGCAGCCTCACACCCATCATTTATCCAACATGAGTCACAGTGTGTGGCTGAGCTCTGTTACACCCGCAGGAAGATTTGATCATTTTAACGGACTCTTAAATCTGATGAATTTCTTTGAGTAATTTCTTTTTCATGCTCTGACGCTGTAAAACTCCAGAATACATCAGGTTTTTCCAAGACGCTCAAATGATGCTGCAGAGACGGGGGAGTTCATTTATAGTCTTTCCTGTAGCTGTATATATGTGACGGGCTGTTGAAGCGAGAGCGTCTCCTCTGAGTTTAGAGCCCGAGCTCCTGATGAAAAGTTAATGGTATCAGTGAGCAGCCCCTCCCCCCTGGGCAGCAGTAATGACAGGGTTGGACTCCATGTCAGGGACCACCAGCAGAGCTCAAGGCCAGGAGGGAAGCCTCACTGCTGCTGCCAAGGGTGGGGACTCCTCCGCCCGCACGGGTATCCATCAGCTGACTGCGGGAGCCGGGGCACAGAGGATGATGGGAGATTCTTCGAGCAGGTGACAGGGATCGATGTTCAATCTGAAACAAGATCGCCTCGTATGGATTATCCCCTGACCTTTCACCTCGGCTGTCAGAGGCTGTATTTCTTTTTAGTCCTCTGTGGGGTCCGTAGAGGCTGCGATCAAACTGCATATATATGAATTTACTGTGGTCACATTGAAATGATTAAAATGCTCAGTGTTACCAGAGGAGTCCAGTGAATGAATCAAAGAATAAAATCTGGAGTGGAGCCCATACACAAATTAAACAACACAAATAAATGAGCACATTAAACTGTAACTTCAAACAAGACGGTGAACTTCCAAACTCAGTTGGTTATTTGGTTCTATTAAATGTCACGACTGACAGCTGATACAGAATCCAGGGTCCAAATGATGTCACCAGCCCAAGATGGCAGCCCTCATGTCCTCTAATATGGGGGCTGCCATCTTGGGCTGGTGAGGATGTGGAGGAGCGTCGTCCATCTTTACAAACAGTCTATGGTGCAGCCTGAGCAGGGTGTTCATACAGACACGTTATTAAATTGTTAGAGAATTGACGGCCTCACCCTTCAAAACCCTGACACTTCGAAGCTGCACCTTCCAGAGCAGCGGCTACAATTAGCTCCAGAGAACAGTGTAAACAAAAGCTGTGTGAGCTCTACTTCTGTGTGCACTTATCAACCTTCAGTTCCTTTTCAGACATGAACTCCAGAGTTGTCCTGAGGAACGCCCTCAGTTTGCAGCAGGAAATTCTGTGGGTCAGATGTATTCATAGCAACAGGAACATTTCCAGAGGCGTAAACCAGGAGGCAGAGCATGATGTTTAATTCCGCTGATGTTTTTGTGTACAGCTCGTTGACAACAGCATTGGCCCTTATCAACAAAATCTCTTGGATCTCATTGTTCTAATGTTACAGCCCAGTTGAAGGGAAGGACAAATAGGAGAGAGCAACACAGGACGTTCTACTCAAGATCTATTAACGGAAATTAAATTAAACAGTATTAGACCAAAGTACGTTACATCAGCAGTGTACGTTGTGTTTGTATGGTGACGTGTAATGAACAGAGAAAATAACACAAGAGAAACCAAACAACAAACCATTCATCAGAAGCTTTAATAGTTGAGGAGCAGCAAACAGGTGATAACAGACACTTCCTGTTCCCTCAAAGGGAAATACAGTCCAAACAGGAATTCAAGAGGGCTGTCACACTAAGGTACATATTTGTCTTCTACTTGTATGACGCCTCTTTTTCATCATGAGATATTTGTATTCTTACTGGCGTCCATCGTGTTTTACAAATGTCATCAACCCACAACAAGTTCAGGGGAATGTCCTGACTATCCTGACTTGGATATTTACATTGTCACATAAAACCCCTCCAGATAAAACAGGAGAATATCCAGAGCTTAGTTTGTGTCTGAAAGCAGCTTCACATTCATATCTGCTACCAAACAGATATGATGATGAAACCCTCTCCGTGTCCCTGAGCCTGTTTCCTCCTGGTTCCTTCACATACACTGTAGAATCTGTGTACATCACCAACATGTTAGCAGGAGGCTCAGGAGGAAAAGAAAAACAGAAAATTCTTTGTGATAAAAATAATACAGATTACGTGAGAAGGTAGCCATGGATACAACATCCAGTCACCCTTGTCAGTGCATATATGGAGAGATTTATGTGTTTCCACTTCAAGTAGTTGTCTAAATGCTGTGTTGTCAGATAGCTGCAGTGTAGGTGGATCCTGACCCCAGGAAGTCACAGCGTTACATAAGCTTGATGGATTTGAATCACAGCCTCCATTTCATAATTAACATCAACGCTGAAAAGTTTCTGTGGAAAATCAGCAGGAAAGACGATCAGTGATTTCAGCATCAAATCAATGATTCTGATCGATTACGACTCTTGTACATTTGATATGATTTGAAAAGTTGAACAGTTTTTTTTACTTGTTTACCATTTGGTTTGGTTGTCGTTTGTATCCTCTCAGAAAATATCTTACTCACCAAAGCTGTGTTCAAACAACCTCCGTCATTCACTCATCCACTGCACTCCACAAAATAGAGACTGAGCAGTAAACACAGATTTTGGACACTATGAATCATCATCATTGCATCGTCATTGAAAGAAAGTGCACGGCTCACACGACTTTCTGGCTCCACTGAGGGACTCTATACTTTCTCTGACTCTCAAATAAAACTGAGAGTAAATATATAGTGGACGTGATTTCAAACAGAATAATTTAACAGAGTTGTTTCAATCATTCGTACAGTTTGTTGATTCTTTTAAAATCTATTCGGCAGGTCGGTGGGATTAAAAACTTGATTTGAAAGAAAAGCTAGAGAACCCATGCTCACTGTTCATCACTGACAATCACTTTATTAAAATGTCTTTTACCTCATTTTGTCATAAAGCAGAATTCACATCGACAAAAAACAACGTGCAAGCGACATCAGAAAGCGTCAGTCAGTAGATGCCAAGGATACGTCCTGGTATGAGTTCAAACTAGGTTATATGAGCTCTTTAAATACAAAAAAATATATATTCCCCGATCTCTTATGCCTGTGAGGCGGCTGTGGTTAAGGAGATAGAGAGGGTCATCCACCAACCAGGAAGTCGGTGGTTTGATCCCCCCTAGTTCGCTTACCTAAGTCAAGATACTGAACCCCAAATTGCCCCTGATGGACAAAGTGCTTTATATAGTAGTGTATAGTATTACTCTGCATACAGTATGTACAGTATAGTAGTGCTGTATGGGTTGTACTGTATGTGAAGCAACTGAAGTAGTCAACATGGAACTGATTGGTTCATTCTTTGGATCCAGTGACACTGGAAGTGTATAGAATTCAAAATTTTACATTTTTATCATTTTGAAAGGAAACGTCATTTATTTGCACAAGTGATTTTCTCCAAACGTTTGATTAACTTGATGTAAAATTTTGAGTTCTCTCTAGTTTCCTTAAAGTTTAGAGTTTTACTAACCTTTTAATTTTTGCAGTGTAAATAATTAATACACCAATATCAGAGAAAGCTGGGGACATTAGAATGAATGTAAAAATGAAAAATATTACCAGGGGATTATTATTCAGTATGAAACTACAAACACTCTGAAGTTGAGTTCCATAAAACACTGGACCTGTAAAGTCCTGTTCAGAAGGTTAACAGCAGATCTGCTGCGGAATCATCACGGTGCTGTACTCTGAGATTTATGGTCCCTCAGTTAGACTTTAACCTGAACTGGTGTTTTCACTTCATCATAGCTGAGTCAGGTTTAAATACTCTCAGTTAAAGATTGATTACATGTTCGGGGTCCAACAGGTCAGACACACTATCAGACAGTCATATGGGTTCCACATTTAATTCATATTCCATTCATCAGTTTTAGCTGAAACTGAGAGAGAGTAAATGTTTCTGCTTGATAAAGTTTAAGACTCTTTTACACAGAAACAGTTACGCTCATTTAATTAAAGGGACGTTTTGATAATGCACACATGTATATTTCTTTCTTTCTGAGTTTGCTCACACAACAAAGAGCCTGAGAGTGACTCACCATTGGTCCAGCGTGTGTGTCAATGTGACCTCGACGCCGGGGCTCTATCACCTGATTTTTATTGCACATACTAGGCTCCAAATAACGACACTAACACAAGATGGCTGCTTTCGTATCTGGTATATTTTTCTATAATTTCTGGATAGTGAGAGGAAGCGGAGAGGCATCATCCATCTTTATATAAAGTCTATGGTTGTTAATAATGTGTCCGAAATTCTCAGATGGCATCAGGTTTAGTCATATCCTGCAACTTCACCCAAGTTGCGCTCCAAGTCAAATTTGAAACAAGAACTCCATCCGTGCTTCAGTTTAGACTGGTACTGCATGAAAGGTGAGGTTCATCCTCTGAGGACCTCGAACATCTGAAAACAAATTTTGTGACAATCCAACAATCATCCACGTGTTTCAACCCTGAACAAAAGTGTCCAGAGCCCCACGGCTAAATATAAAACGGAAAGAATAAAGTCATGTTTCTGTGAAATCCAGCCACAGCTGCTCGGTGCTGCAGTAACTCGGAGCTGCAGGTGGAATCAGTCTCTCGTATCTGTGAAACTGCAGGGCAGAAGCACCAATAACCCATCAAACAGTGATGTATGATGCTATTACTCTGCAGACAACAAGATCAGTCAGCAGCGGGCTTTGCTCTGTGCTGCTGTAAGCTTTTTAACAAATACTGCTTGTAGTGATTTCCACCATTAACACCTCTCTATAAAGAATTCATTAATGCATGAGTTATGATGGTAATAATGTCGGTGGTGGTTTTAAAGAATGGCTGAAAGCTTTCAGTTTCATCTCCACTGAAGGAAAGAACTGAGAGTGACTAATGTAAATGTAGAAAAATGCAAAAGATGGACTAGACAAAGCAAATGGAGCCGTGCAGGACTTTTACGAAACTGGTGGGACTGGATTTCATTGACTCAACCAGGATTCTTCACGTGAGAAGGAAAGTGGTTCATTCCTGCTGCTTTTTCATTCCAGCCGCACTCATCACATCTATCTCAGAGAATGGTTCAGAGATGTTGTGGCCACTTTGGCTGCAAAAGACACAATTTGGGAAAAGTTCAAGTAACCACACTCCTTTGCCTGTGTGTGTGTGTGTGTGTGTGTGTGTGTGTGTGAGCTCCTGTCGCCTTTGCAGCCATGGACAGATGGAGCAGTGACTTTTATGCCCTGTACTGAGTCTCTCAGGATGCTTCCCCTCCAGGCTCTGGACTACCTCCAGAAACTAAAGAGCTGCTTTACATAACTTAGTTATGGATCAGGCTAAAACTTGAAAACTGGACAAGAAGGTCTCTGGGTTAGTCCCAGGTAAGACCCAGGTATTTAACAACATAATCGCTCAGCAGTAATAAAAAGACATTTAGCTTGTGCCATCATCGTATCAGAACTATACTCAAGAAAACAAAGTACAATGTTCAGTTATCTTCTACAACAAAGATGGTGAGTGCAATACTACTCTGAGTTAAAGTTTTCATTATCCTGCTTAAGGGTCTAAAGACAGAGGGAGGTGTATTCTGTATATATTGTAAATAATTGTAATATGAATACAATTCATTTGATTGGACCAGACATGATGGATTTTTGAAATCATGTTTTGTGGAATTCAAAATACCAGAGACCCCCAATATAGTGGAGGCGAGGAGAGACTTTCCTCTATAAATGACCCCAGGCAGGTCGTCAGCAGCATAATGTTCCTCAGTTACTCTTTCTTTTTAGGCAGCCTCGAGTATTAGGCAGCCTCTTCTAACGTGTGTTAGGGATGTTGGGATGGACGGATACTTAGTCATGCACACACTCACTGACACACTGAAACACATTATGCAACCATTAGGGGCAATTTGACATTCATTCGACATTAAGCCTGGAGGAGCCGCGGTCAAACTACCGACCTGTCGATTAATGGACGACCCAGGCCGCCTCCTGAGCCACGACCGCCCTGATGGCTGGGTTGACAAAACACGGGCCGTCCACACAGGAGGCTGGTTCCAGGTGTAAATGATGTGACGAGTTGAATTCGAAAAAGGTAGCTTGATTAAATATGGTGTGAAAAAATTAAACACATATTACAGAAGCAAAATGCACAAGTTGAAAAATTTTATATTTATTAGCCTCTGCAACAGATTGCATGGATGGTTGGTGCATGTGCACTTCAACAAGTCCAACAGACACGAGAGTTATTTAAGACTCGCTCACAATTAGTGCGTTGCCGGTAATGTGCTTCATTCTGCCTGTATTTATGAAAGGTTTGGATTTTATTTGTAAAGTATACACATCTAGTAACACCAGAGATGAACGTTCACTCAGCTCTTCCCCGTGACACTGCAAACATTCAGTTATTCGCTCAGTCTCGTGTCCTCGTCATCGTCGTCTCAGACTCTTGTCTTTGTGGTCAGTGTCTCGTCAGATTAAAGCTCCAGCTCTGTCTGTCCTGTCTCAGACCGACTCAGCAGGATGTATTGACATTAGATACACAGGTGTGTTGTGACAACAGCACGATCGGGGGGTGAGGGGGTGGGGGGTGGGTGGGGGGGTGGCAGCAAATCAGGCGGCGTGCGACCTGACATGCCACATTGTTCTGATCTGATTCACAGTCTGACGCCAAAGCTGAAAAGATACATAAATCTCATTTTCAATTTGTCTTTTCGGTTTCAGTTTACTCACTAAAATATCCTTGACTGTCCAGATAAGAGAAAGTCTGATAAAAATGTAGTTATATATATATATATATATATATATATATATATATATATAGTTACAATATAAAGCAACTATATATATATATATATATATAGTTGCTTTATATTGTAACTGGACAGTCACATTAATTACTGCCAACCATGATTGGTGGTAGCTTTAGAGATCTGCAGACAGTACACATGGGGCGGTGGGTGGGTGTGGGGATCTTTGACATAATTTTGATTTAACTCTCGGGAGTTCGTAATCATATTTTACAACAATAAGAACGGCGCCCTGGAATAACGATGACATTCAGACTGTTAAACAAACATGCAGATAAAAAGTACTTTAAAAGCATCAGTCGTTTAAAGATTTATTATAACATTATAATAACAAAATGAAGCGAGCCTGAGGGTAATACATTTCACATTTAATTTCTACAAACCAGCATAATCCTTGCACTTTATTCACGACGATTAATAACCTTGTCAGCACTCCACAAAAATAACACAACTGCCTCGTCCCAGCTAAATAAGATCACTTCCTTACTTTCTTTATCATTCTGTAATAAGATAAAAAAAAACATCACAGCTCATAAGACTTCTCCCGCAACACATCAAGGATCCTCATTTGAATACAGCTTTTTTCCATTATCACTACTGGACACAGTGAGGATGCATCATGCCCTCCACCCTCTGTCCACTACATTTTTGAAAGGGATCCCGGATGCCTTCGCTTATTTGTCAGATGTTTTATTTTATCACATGAGTCATGGTCACATGATGTGTGTTTCCAGGCGTGTTTTTATGGACATAAAGAAGAAACATTTCCAAGATCAGAAGTCTCATAATTGCAGCAGCCAGTTTATTGACCGACTCCAGGAGATCCTTTCCTATACTTTCAGTTTTAGTATCACTGCACTGGCTGCCCTATAAATTTAGAAAACATTTTAAAGTTTTATTAATTACCCAAAGCCATTCATGACCCTGCTCCAGAGTAAAGAGCCAGTAACTCCCCACGGTGGAGTCAGGCCCTGAAGATCAGCTCGTCAAAAACTTTTAGATGTCCCGTTGTAAACCAAGGGTGACTGCATTTTCAGTTACGGCCCCTCGTCTCTGCAACAACCTTCCTTCAGTGTGCGACCGACACACACACAGCAGCTTTTAAGACCCGCCTCAAAACTCAGCTTTACAACCTAATGTTTCTTCTTTATTATTAATAATATTATTTCATGGTGTTTTACTTAGTTGTATCTATTCTTATCACTAAATCTAAATGCTGCATGCTTTAGTGACATGTCCGTGTTTGTTTTTATATGCTTTCCTTTTTTATAAGTGTTAAAGAGGTAGTTAGTGGTGGGGCTGTTGGCAGAGAGGTGATGCAATGGAAGCTACACTTGTTATTTATTGGCATGTTTCAAAGCAGACTTTTCCGCCTGTCAGAGCGGGAGGAGCACAGTTGTTACTGTGAACATTAAGGATGGCTCATAACGTCTCCACAGATGACGTTCTCTGGCACAAATGTCAGAATGCACCAGCAGCAGATTTCACCAAGGTTTATTTGGCTAACGTTACTCAGTGGCTCTCACATCAAGAGGCTCTGGTGGGACCTTTATTACTTATTTCAATGACACTGATACTGTGTGAACCTACATCCATGCAAACAGCCGGCTGCAGAGAACCTGTATTCATGCTACCAAGCCCCTCCCACTTCTTTAGATCTAAACACAGGCAATAAGAACAGTTGGGAGTCATCAGGAATTAGAAAGCAGTGTTGAGAAAAGCCATCTAACATGTACTTTTGTGTGACTTTGCCCATATCCCATCCACCAACATGGAGGTGGTGGGATTTATGACCTGTACTGCCGGCTGCCGAGATGATTTGGCTTTACTTTTGGGAAGCTGTTATAGCCTCCATCTTGTCTATTGTATAAATAAAATGTTTAGGTCGTCTCATTCATTTACTTTGTGACTCATCAGTTCTGTTTCCACTCACTTAAAGTGGCCAAGACAAGGTTCAGATATCACGTGTCAGTTAATGGAGAAAATGTGATTCTGAGGTTTAGAACATCAGTTATGTGCATTATTGTTTTTGCTGGAATAACATTACTATAAAAAATACAACCCCTTTCATTCATTTTACTTATAGACTTCAATATTTCTCTTTTGAGACCAACTCAAACGTCATTTCTTTCAGAGAATTAAACAGTGGAGTATGTTTCTACCAGTGTATACAATATACTGTATATACAGTGTTGTTTTCAGAGAATGGACAGGGACAAGTTGTGTCTGGTGGTGACTGATGGGGACTTTGGGTACAGTTATAAGAATCCGTCGCTCTCCTACATCTGCTGTCAGTGTTTTGGATTGAAAGCTGTGTTCGGTGCTGTTAATGGCAGCGTTAACCACCTCTCTGCCTCTCTGTCATTAGCATAGCGTAGGAGGCAGAGCTGATTGAGTGGCCATTTGGCAGTCAGAGACATTTCTTTTCAGGTTCCTTGTTACTGTTCGTGTGTTTGCACAAGAAAATCCCCTCTTTTGTGACCACAAACAGCAACTACATTATATAAAGATCTCTGTGCTTCTAAATACGTATGAAACAAATATGGACTTTAATCATATTATGGGAGAAGTTGATTTTCACCAGAGCAGCAGTTAAAAATAAAAATAAATTTCCCCTGCTGAAAATGTTATGTCGTTAACCCCCACAATGCATTTCAGCATGAGATCTGTTCAATATGTAACAGTTCAATACACGTGACCATCTGCTGTTTGATTCAAGTGAGATTCAATTCAAATTAAATTGGGATATTATTTATTAGATTTTTTAAATTGCCTATAAATCAAAGCAGTGGTGCTAAACTTGGGGTCTGTCCTGTGTCATAGAAAACAATTAGAAACAAGAAAACATCATCTTGCTCCTCAGATACTTGACAACTTACTTTGAATTATTGCAATATTATACTGACAATATTATTATGATGAATTGATCGTGAACTTCACAACTTTATTCTTGAAATATTTTCACTTCATTCCTGAAAGATTGTTATTTGTCTTAGGTTGTTACCACTTTCATTCTTTAAAATCAACGCATATCTCAGAATATTCCTTATTCACAAACCTACCAAAAAAACATATTAACAGGGTAAAAACGTAGAAACATTTAGGTCATGGGTTATAGGTGGAAACTTTATTAATATTTTCTTATATATATATATATAAATACACATCAACCTAATCTAGAAATAACTAGTACACCAAAAATATTGTGAGCCTCTTCTAGAGAAAGGCTAACATGACTTTTTAAAATAGAAATATGACAATTAATGACCTTTACCTTTGCTCTCACCACTGAAGGTGTTTTCCCTCCTGACAACATGTCTGATAAGTTAGAGTAATAGAACAGAATCAAATGATCTGTGATGAACCTCTGTCCTCACATCTCTCCGGAGCTGATCCAGATGTGGACCCCCCCTCCCCCCCCTCCCCAATCAAATCATGGATCCACCTAAAAAAAAAACAAAAAAAAACATGGTGGTTCCTCCCTCCCTCCCTCACCCTCTGCCTCACCCTTCCCTCGGCCCCTCTCCTCCCCCCTCAGCTCCCTCCGCTCTCCGGGCAGACTGATCCGGACGTGTCGGTTCTTTCTTTTTTTTCTTCCTCCGGGTCTTGTTTGAATGAGCCGGACCCCCTCACCCTCCTCCTCCTCCTCACCCCCGACCACCATCACTCTCTCCCCCCCCACCACCACCACCACCTCTCCCAGTCCCACCCACCCCCACACACACACATACAGACACACACACACACACACACACCAGTCACTTACTGGATCTGCTCTTTGTTATCGCAGCCTTGTGTGTGTGTGTGTTTGGGAGAAAGAAGAAGAAGAAAGAGAAGAAGGAGGGAGTTTGTTTTTTTCTCCTTTTTGACCGGATTGATTTCTGACTGAACCTGGATCTGGTTAGTTTCTCTCCGGGAGGAAGAAGCTGCTGCCGCCGCCGCTGCTGCTGCTGCTTCGGGAACCAGAGCCGACGCTGCTTCTCCCGCAGTCACACAAACTGCCCGGAACAAGGGCGACGTTAGCGAGGTTCACTCCTCTCCCCTCGCCCGGTGCCGTCTGTCAGCCTCCCCCCCTGCATTTCCGTCGTCCCCTCCGCCGCCGCAGTTGTCAACTTGGAGCCGTGCTGGGAAATGGACAAACCCCTCTGAAGTGGAGCCGCTGCCCGCCTCATCAACACAGCCGTGATTCGGACGCGGATTCCCGGAGTGGAGGTAACCGCTCTACCCCCGACTGTTTCTCCTTCTTTTTTTATTTCTTTAAACTTTCCCTTTCTCTCCACATGTGGCTAGAACACCGCTGAAGTGACACATTTACACCGGTCGTCCGCGCCGCTTAGCCGTTGGCTAACGTTCACTCGCCCGCAGCCTCCCCGCCTCGACACCGACTTTATTAGCAACTACAACCGAGGATTTTTTTTTTATTTTTCCACAGGTGTGAACGCACGACCGTCGCCCTCCCTGGCACCGCTGAACCTCCATTTTTCTCCCGCCTATCGTTTCATTAATCTCAACCGTGTCTCCGCTGCCGACCGGGCACGTTTTCTACCCGTCTACCACCTCGTCAAACGTCCCGGCAGTTAGCTCGGTCATACCCGCCTCCCTGCCCGCAGTCTGCCGCTGTCAAGGCTCCATTGGAAAAACAACGTGGACGCCAACTCGCGGTCGCACTGTTCGATCATTTTTTTGGGGGGGGGATCGATCACACCAGTAATCGATCCACATTCAGATGTTTTTAAAAAACTTTTAGACTCCGCGTGACACCGTGAGCTGCTTATCAGTTTGTAAAGTTGTCATTTTAGCCTCGTAGCGAGTCGGACGTGCGGTCGGATCCACGCCGAACGGAGACGCAGATTCGGTTTATTCCTGGCGTGTTGTTTAAAATGTGTGTGCATCTTCGTGTTTGCTGCGAAACGAGGAAGTGTGTTTTAAACATGTCAGATTCCGCATGGTGATTTTGCGGAGCGGCGACAGTATCGACTGTTGCAGGGGGGGGGCTCCGAGGCTGGAATCCTGCGGATGTCTGGAAACAGTTTGCTCACGGTCTCTGCCCACAGCGGCTTGTTTTCCGGGTGACATCCCCCCTGGTAACCAGTGAAAACACCCAGATCACGCGGGCTCTGGTGGCCGTGTTTGTTCTAAGGACACCGGTTGCTGCGGCTGCTCTCGTGTCTCGGCGGTGGAGCGTGTTCCCGGTGTGACTTGTCATTGACTGCGGCGGCTTCAGGATGAGCTTGCTCGGCTTGTTGGAGTGGTTTCCCCACATTTAGCAGTTTCTGTAGCACTTCTGCTTTCCACGCTGTCACAGTGACGGGCGGAAGTGAAGGAGAGGTAGGGATACAAATCTTTATCTTGCTCGTTTTTTTTTATTAAAATTTCAATTAAGGGACGTTCTGCTCGAGAAGAACCGTCCTTACGTCATCTGCCAAGATGGGCGGATGAACAGCAGCAGCAGCTCTGCTCCTTCTTTCCTCCTCTCCTCTCATTTCATCCACCTCCTCCTCCCCTCTGTGTCTGGGTGTGTCCTGCCTTATTGCGTTAGGAAGGAGGGGGGATCCCGCATCTTGGCTCATGGTTACTCCTCCTCAGCTTGTGACCTCCAAACGAGGGCATTGCTCCTTCTGTTTTCCAGGGCTGCAGATCCACCAAGCAGAGGAAGCTCTTTTGCAAATGAAATCAAACTTTGATGCCCGGTCAGAGTAGCAGGTCACATTCTTAGGTGGTGGTGATGATGGAGCAGTGGCACAGTGACTCTGTTGTTCATTCATGAGGGGGGGGGGAATGGCTTCTTTTGTTTTTCCCATATTTGCTCCTGCTGTGAGTCCACAGGTTTATGATTTGCTGCAAAATCTTGCAGGGTGCTTTAGACCCATTTGAATTTAAAGGAGAAAACAAATCAGTGATGCATTGATCTAATTCATAGGACAAAAGGCTGTCAGCCTGTCCGGGCTGTACCCTGCCTGTCGCCCCAATGTCAGCCCCCCCTCCCCGACCCTTGAAGGGTAAGCGATATAGATAATGGATCGACTGTGATTTATTGGACGTGTGTGGGTGCAGAGACCTGACAGATTCACTTAACGCCACCATGGATTCATATAATCACCACAAACTTCTTGAAAACCACCAGGTGTTTTTTGAGGCAATACAACAACATGCAGGGGTCTTTGTCTTCGCACGGGACAATGTATTAAAATTGACACAGTCCTATAAGGAATCCTTTATGAAACGGTTCAGCTGACGTGGTCCGTCACCCAGATCCTGATTCATGATGTCTGGTGATATAATTAGTTAATAGAGGTCTGACTGAACAGCAGCTACACTAATGGTGTTTGCTGTGCGAAATAGCACCTCTGCTGTTGTTCCCTGAAGGTTAACAGTTTAATGGAAGTGTATTTATATTTCATGAAGTTAGAGGTGGTCTTTACTCGAGGCAAGGTGGTCTCCGTGTGATTTAACTAAAGCTAAAAAAGATTAGTTGGTTGATTAAGATGCAGCAATTTTGATTATCAGTTCATCGTTAAATTAATTTCCCTCATAATTATGTTTTGGATGCAGGTCGAATAAAGCATCACATTAACATAATGACATCACATGATATGGGCATTTTTGATTAACTCAGATAATTCCCTTTTTTGCAGTCCTTCAGAGAAAGCCAGAATTAGGCTTCTTTCAAAATACATATCATTGTGAGTCTAAGCTAACCATGTTTTTAAATAACTTAATGGAAAAAATCCATTGGAAACATAAACACAAAAACCTGTTCTACTTAGAATCCATTTATCCAGAGCTCATGTCTGAAAATAGCTGTAGTCAGCTGATCTCATGATTTTAAGTGAAGTGCTCATTAAACTTCTGAACCTGAATTTGTCTTCCTGCTTCTCCCAATGAAAGACCACGAGTTAACGGTTAACACGTTATACTGAGGTGTTGGTGTCATAATGAATTCACCGCGTGAACCACGAAACTGCTGCAGGTAATCACATCACGCCGGTTTCTGGGCGTGCTGGCCACGCCCCTGCTGTTATTTTTGACTCTTAGCAGTTTTATATGTAAATTTTGAAATATATAAATCTGCCTGGTGATAGACTGACAACCTGTCCAGGGGACTGGAGCCCTCATGATACCCTGTGTAGGATAATGGGTAGGTGCAGTAAACAAATAGATGCATGATGCCAGCTGTGGTCTACAGTGGAAATTATCATAATGAGTAATGTCTGAGGAGAGTACAGCTTTGAATCTGATGAATATCATCAGGAGGACACAGTCAGGTTTACTTAGACTGGTGATGATGATGATGATGATGATGATGATAGGACTGCAGGCAGAGACAGATGCTGACTCAGGTTGCTTCTATATTACTATGTTTTCGTTTTGAAACTAAAACCACCTCCTCCCAAACAAGTATTTAAGCTCCATCTCAGTAGTAATCCCCACCCACAGTAACACACCTGGAAATGAAAACACGTGAGCATTCATTTAAACTCTGCTCGTGTGTGGAAACAGTGACTGGATATCAGAACAACTGGTATCTCCATCGTCTTTTGTGTGTGTTCAGTGACTGTGATCAGATCGAGTGCAAACTACTCTCCACGCAGAACAGAAATGATTTTATCTCTTCTATGTTCCTGTCTCAGTTTTTTGTTAACTTCATTGTAAAGCAGTGATTTTTACTACATTTTCTTGGAGGCCTTTTCAGTTACAAGCAGAAAAGAGGAGACTGTTGAGGTCTAGTTTTTTTTAATTTCTGTCTCGGTCTGGTTGCTGAAGTGTCTGGTCCAGACAGGGATGATGTGTGTTTTCCTCTCTGTCCATCACGTATAATGTGAGGAGCTGCAGTGGATTGTGGGTGACTGAGGTTGCTGTCTTAGAATAATCTGCTGATTGCTGAATGTTTGTTTCAAAATGGCATCGCCACAAAAAGCCCTTGCTCTCTGATTTTTATAAATGTTTTATTGAAATATACATCCCTTTATTGAACAGTTAAGACCAGGCCCCTGAAGTGCAGGGTAACATCCGCAGTGCATACTTTGGCTCGTTATGTGGAGGTGGTGTCGCTCTCCAAAACTGTCTGGGCAGTTAATCAGATTAAGAAATTGTTATCCAGCCACCAAATCGAAGCAGCAAACATGGACAGCGACCACTTTTTATTGCATATGTGTTTAATATGTGTGTTTGATGAGTCGACACCTGAGACGAACCTGCTCCGACAGTCAGACTGAAAGTGTGTTAGTGCGACCTCAGTGGTTCAGACCTTCAGACCCCAGATGGAGTGCAAACCCTCCGAGGCTTGATTTACAGATCACAATGACCTGAGTCACCCTGCGGCAGAAGAACGGTTTCCCTCTCTCACTGCTGAACTGTGTCCAGTCTTCTGTTAGTTTAACCGTTGAATGCTGGTGATATTCATGTGGGGATCTTGTTTTGATTATATGTGAGGATTATACTAACATTTTAATAGTTGTAACATGGCTCAGCTATTAGAGTTTTCATGGGATTTGTTAAACACTGGCAGGGACACAGAATAACATTAGAATAACTATTAATAATGATTGTTGATGCTATTGTCAGTATGTTTTTGTTATTGTTTCTGTTTCTGTCTGGTGGTAATGTACATATAATAATGATAATAGACTATCAAAGATGTTATGTCTTCACCCCTGACTGTTTGTTGGTAGGTTTGTATGTTTGTTTAACTGTTAGCAAGATTACACCAGAACAACAAACAGATGAATTACCACAGAGCTCAGTGGAAGGCTGTAGATGTGGATCCAGGGATTTTCACTTTCTTTAACATTGTTTGATTGTTTTTCAAAAGTTTGGCCATTTTTCCAGGGAATTATTCATAGATGTTGATGGGAAAAAGATCAGGCAGAGAACTGAGGTCTAGTAGTGTGTATAGTGTGCGGAGCTTGATTGACTTGTTTTTCTATTACCTGACTTTTTGTAGCTCAAATGATTAATCGATTGATCAAGAAAATAAAGTGCTGATCAATTGATGACTAAAATAATAATTAGTTGCAGCTCTAACATCAAAATAAGTTATGACGCAGCACATTTTTTGCAAACCCATAAAAAGAACTTTTATTGATATTCTTTTCCAATGAATGAATTACCTGTAAAACCACTTCAGCAAATCAATGCAGAAATCCAGTACATCTATCACTGTCATTTGGGCTCTTACAGAGAGATTAAAAGATTTCATACTTTGGTATAAACAGTAAAATCTGACACCTGATCAATTTACACAAACATTTCCAGACTCACTGTATCATATTGCTCCACCCTGGTTGGTGGGACACACCACTGTGACAGTGTATGGTGTCATTCACAGCAAGGACTGACTGAACCTAAACGTCAGCTACTCTGCTGTACGTGGAGGTTTTTAAAATTCAGTGAAATGTGGAAACCCCTCTGCAGACGGAATCCCTGCCTGTGAACCAGATCTTGCAGCGCACTGTCTCTTATGTAAGTCCACATCAATTATTAATGGACGCAGTGCAGCTGTGAGAAGCTCAGTCCTATATTTAAGATATGGATGGTCTCTGCTCAGCATAGCCTCACTATTTGTGGTTATAATAGGCCTGTTGGCCTTTATAATTATTTCATAATTCTGCTGGCAGGAAAGAGTTCATCCATACCCATCCAAATACAGCTGTGTGCAACGCTGTTATTTATTCATCATTTTCAAAATTTGACTTGGAAAGCTTCGAGTTACAGACTAACGAGACAGATTAAAACACAACAGAATGACTTTGGACATTTGTAAGTTATATGAGATGATGCTTATCAAAGCCGCAACTAATGATTGTGATCATAATCAGCTAATTCTCTCAATTGATTCAAACAAAGTGTTTTAGCGGTTGACTGCAGCTCATGTAAGGGTTTGTGTATGAATTGGTTTCTTTAATCTCAATGTCAGTGCACTGTCAAAAGGCAGGTTGTTGTTTCTGGTTTATTATTAAGGCTTCTCTCTGGTTCCAATGTCCTGTTTTAATTTGTTTTTAATCCAAACTAAATACTGTTCTCTTCCACAAATAATTTCCTCTCGCTTCTACCTCGCTTTTTACACGTATGCTCGTAAGCTGCAGTCAGTGAAACTCAACACGTCCACAGATGTGTTATAATCCCTTCCTCTCCTGGTAGGATTTTAATGCAGGTCTATCAAAATAATAACATGTCAAACAGCGCTTCTCATTTCATACGCTGAGAAAACGTTTATCCAGCATCACAAAAAGTGTTTCAAATGTAAACTTATGTGAAAGTGTCCGGGTTTGTTGACGATAGTTTAGCATGAAGTGAACACAATACATTTGGGAAACAGTATTGGACCGATGGAATTTGTGCTTTGATTTAAGGGCCTTTCAGGAATTTTGTTTATTATGGTTGTAGGAAAAAGGCCGACTTAATATATCAGCAGCCTGAAGCCCAACCCAAGGTGGAAGGGTTTGTCAAATTAGTGCCTGCCTTTGTTTCACTCCGTCTCACGCGCACCAGCAGAATATTCCACACGTGCAAAGTTCAGACCTGCTCGACGTGCAGCTTGTGTTAAAGTGCAGGTAACCATAGCAACAGAACGGATGCTCCAGGCTCTGATAGCAGTTAGCCGACCGATAAAACTAACCAACCCACGGATTAAAACCGACACTCAGCGCACTTTAAAGCACAGAGGAGGATTCAAAAACAGCTGAGCCTGGTTCCTTTGGTCAGTGGAAACGATGGAAGAAACAATAACGGACTCTAAGATGTCCACACAGAGACGATAATGAACTCATCATCAGTGTTGTCTGTGTTTTCATTGGACGTAATTGTCATGGGGACACCACGTTGCTGTGGGTTCACTGGCTTTTGGAAATATCCACACATGTGTCGTGAAGGCGTTGGCAGGATTGACGATTATAACTGGACCATCTGAAAGTGTCCTCCTGACACATGCTTACATAACGTGTGTGTGTGTGTGTGTGTGTGTGTGTGTGGTTTGGCAGGTGTCTTGTGGGTGGTAATGTGGGCGTTTATGTTGTTATGTGAGTGACAGACAGAAGGGATGAGCTGCAGGAAGGATATTCAGCAACAGCATCTTCTGCAATTCTTGATGATCTAATCAGTGGAGGTTGTAGCCTGTAACCTGAAATTAGATGAGCAGCACATATGTGTATGCATGTATGTGCATATATGCACAAACATTAGGTCCTCATTTATAGTTTTAACACTGTAAAGACTAGAAAGGCTCAGTAGAGCACAGACCTCTGACAAGTCTCTTTACATTATTCAAACTGCATCAAAACCTTCACATAGATGATGATGCAGATATGTGGACCCAGACTGCTGTCTTACCCTCCTGTGCATCCTGCGTGTGGTTTGCTGACACGGAAAAGCTGCCCTGTCTTTGAATACCACATTCAAATGAAGTTTACTGACATCCGACACAAAACTGGGCCAGTCCTGAGGTATGAACATGAACACGAGGCTCTGAATTCAAAGGGGACACAAGGATTTCTCTTCAGTAAGAAACTAAATGTGGAAGAAAAAACACTTGAGGAATGTTTTTACAGCTGATTTCATGTATCCTCCTGGCTGCAGTATGCACACACCGTACAAAGTGAGGATGTTAATGAGTAATACAATGACCAAAACATTAAACACGAAACTAACAACGTATTAAAGACTCAATAACATTCGGCTTACAAAGGAAATAAAACAAACATGTTGCAGTGAAGAGTTGAATTATAATTATCTCAATATGTGTGAGCACTGTTGTCACAAACATGTATACATTGACTATTGCTGATCTAAAATTCAAAGGGGACTTTGTCTGTTTTAGCTCCTTTTCCTTCTCACTGCTCCAACTTTAACTTTTCTCACCTCCTGAAGGTGAAGGTGCTGCTATGACACGCTCAGATGTGTGTTAATCCTGATGAAGCCGTCGGTGCAGAGAGGTGTTGAAGCTTGTGAATGTGATGAGCTGCAGCGTGTGTGTGTGCGTGTATGTGTGTGTGTGCATTTGCGTGGGTGGGTGCGCTGTGGGTTGTTACTGTGTTGATCTGTGTCATCAGTTGCTGTGAGGATCATATTATCTCTGGTATCTGTATGTCTCTACAAATTGATTTGTTGGTGATTGATCAATGTATTTATGGTTCAACAATTCACATTTAAAAGAACAGATAAAGCTTTTGTTGTTATGCTTATTGTCTGTACTGCACACGACCCAATGACACCACGTATAAATCCATTAGATCTGAACTGACTGAATGTCAGCAAACATGATTTTACACATTTAGTTTGTTAAGCTGGATTTATACTTAACTTCCTCACATGCTGTAGTTTGAGAGTGTACTGTAAGTAGCTGCTGTAGCTGGCTGCTCTTCTCAAATGTAACAGGAGATTTGTGCTACAGTGACCACAGAGATAAACATCTGTAAGAACTGTGTTTCCCCCTCTGACAAAAGGCTCACGTTGCTCGTCACTCTCGAGCACAGTGAATAAAACCGTGCCTGTCTCATAGTCATCACTGCAACATAGCTACTGCAGAGAATTTAATTAAATGGACGAAACAGCGACTGTGTGATACCTTCATTTTGTGTCGTGTCGACCCTGAATTATAAATCAAACCTCACTGCATTAGTCCTCTGGACATTGAGTGGGCGGCAGCAGGGCAGAATTCTGACCAACATCACGTGACATGTGTGAACTGATCATGCATCAAAATGATGATTGATATGGGAAGTTTAGCAAAATGACAAACAGCTGTGAACTGAGTGAGCTCCAGAGTAGTTTTATAATTTATGCATTTGTGCAGATTCTGTAGTCCTGTGTGTGTCTGTGTGTCTGTGTGTGTGTGTGTGTGTGTTTAAGGCTGGCAGCTTACTTGGCGTCCCTCTGCAGCATGTTAACAACTGATAAAGATAAGAGAATAAAGAGCGGGATGCTGCAGGAGAAAGACAGAGTATCAGAGAGCGTTTTACCAACACGCTGCCAGAACTGAAACATACAGTGCAGAGCTGCTCTGACTCAGCTGGTGGTTCATTATTTCATAAGCGGCAAGTTGTTTGAATCTAAATCTAATTTCCTTGCTCTCTGTGTGTGTTGCATTTTATTTTCTACTTAAATATTGCTTCAATGTTTTTCTGTGATCGTTCCTGAGCCTATTTGCTCCAGTTTCCCCAGCGACCCACAAAAGTGCTGTAGAAGATGGATGGACGTATAGATGTAGATGGTAGGACAGACAGACAGACTCAAACCATTGTACAAGTGTGCTTACATTCCCACTTTTACTCAAAGAAGAGCTTGGTACAAATATTATCTGTCTGAACAAAAAAAACTGTCAAATAAGAACATCTACAAGTTATTACCGTTAATACTGTTTCAATATCGATTATAATCCTGTTTTAAAAATGTCCCACTGGCCCCATGTGGCAGGTCTTGTGTCTCTTCCTTTAAGCTTAGGTCCTTGACAGAGATCTCCGATGTTGTTCCTGGAATCAACCAGAGCCACTCCCCCAGTCTGTGGGTTACAGCCCTGAGTGCTGCCATTACCACTGGCACCACTGTTTCCACATCTTCTGTAGCTCCACTCTCAGCCCTCGGTGTCTTTATGGCTTCTTGTGTTCCTTCTTCTTGCTGTTGCTTGGGAACGCTACATCTACCGGCCCTTCCTTCTTCGGCTGTTTTTCGACCATCACAATGAATCCGTTGTTTGACCATCGCCAGCTTATCCGTCAGGATCTGTCCCACGAGATCTCAGCTCGGTCTTTCTCATCCACCTTCGAATGTGTCTTCCATTTTGAACTTGGGACTTCTACCCCTCACTCGGTGCAGATGTTCCTGTGCACGATGCCAGTCTCTTAGTTATGGCGTTCCATGTATGCACAAGCATATATAGAATAGACATTTTTCATTAATGCAGAATTATATAAATCTAATATCACATCAATGACTTTTGTTCATTGATTTATAACATTATTCACAATATCCTAACACTGTCAGAGATATTTAAGGCAGAGCAACCACATTGTGAGACGTACAGCAATATCTGCCAGCTGAGTAATTAATATGGTACTGCAGGGGAAAGAAATCACCATATTGCTCCACCCCATTACATCCTGGAAAATGTGACTGTTTGTCTCATGTTTGTCTCTTCTGACGTAAAGTAAATATGATATTTGAAGACATTAAACCTATTAAGAACTCACATTAGTGTCCTCTGGCAGCACCATGTTCCATTAAGTCCTGTATGCACTGATGTTTGTTAAAGTCTGAAGGGTACTCGTATAGTGTAGTGTGTGTGTGTGTGTGTGTGTGTGTGTGTGTGTGTGTGTGTGTGTGTGTGTGTGTGTGTGTGTGTGTGTGTGTGTGTGTGTGTGTGTGTGTGTGTGTGTGTGTGTGTGTGTGTCTCAGAGACAGTCAAAAAGAGGCGTCAGTCAGAAGAGGAAATGAGCAGATGGAGGGCGGACGCAGAGCCAACAGGAAGTAGGGGCCTGATGGTTTCCTCATGTTGTGTTGGCAACTGTTAGGATTTCACTTCCCTGTTCACAACATGGCCAACAGGTGCTGTGTGTGTGTCTGTCTGTCTGTCTGTCTCTCTCTCTCTCTGTGAGTGTGTGTGTGTGTGTGTGTGTGTGTGTGTGTGTGTGTGTGTGTTAGAGAGAGAGAAACGTTTCAGTTCTTCACCTCAAAAGAACTCTCTGAAAATCAAGACCTTGAGAAGTGTTACAGGGCCAGTTCCCTGGACCATGACTAATTACAGTTTAAACCCAGCAGATGTGGAGTCAGGTTTAAATTACACACGTTCAGCTCAGTTCTGTCCAACTATTATCTAAAGCTGTTGAGCTCCTCTGGAAGCCGTAAAATGTAGTTTTGGTAAAAATGTAAGTGGAACAAAAGATAAAAGAAGTGAATTCAGTTCTGTCACCACCAGAATCTGATCTGACGACGTCACTTCACCCTCCACCACTGAAGTATTCCGTGGCAACAGCAGCACGTGTGTTCCATTCCAAAAGAACATCCTCTTCTTAGTCACTGAGGGGAATGTTTAAAACTCCGGGTAACTCTTATGGCACAAAATGACATATTGTGTGTGACTTTGTTAAAGGGAAACATGTTTTGGGGGCATGCATACTTTGCATACTTTCTTGGCTTGGCTGTGGGAAAGACCTTTTGCAAGATAACATTTCAAGGGTTATTCTCACTTCACCTCATTTTCAGTTATGAGGGCGTGTAAATAATCCTGGGACTCAAATATTCCCTCATATCTTTCTTTCTTGAGCGTATGTGTACATTTTATTCATTATCATCTTAAAGAGAAGAAACTTATAGATAGATAACTTGTAGAAATTAGCAGAAACCCTTCATTTATATACTTTATACTATTACTGCTCTATATATTTTTTATTTTACTTGCACAGAAAAGGTCAGGAAGCCACAACCCCGGTGTTGTTTTATTAATATATTTTATAAATGTTCATTAACATGTTTGTATTTTTTGTTTTTTCTTTCCCAAATTCACTGGGATGATACTGACCATTAAACATTTCAGTGAAAATATCCTCCTCCTTGGAGACTAGTTGAAAATGACCCAGTACATCGATGCCCATGTTTAGTGTTGTTGATGCATGAATATCTTGGACAATTCTCATTCTCTACTTGAAATGAAAAATTGAGGGACTATAGATTTTTTCATCCCAGTTTCTCAGAAGTAATTTAATTTATGACCCAGAAAAAATCCAATCTTATTGAATCAGAGTTCAATCAATATTAATATCCAGTGTTTTCAAATCGTCTTATATTCTCGGTGTATTTCATCTATGTATCTGTATCTGCTCGTATTTAGATTCATACTGAAGAGAAGGGGAGAGATGCACAGCCCTGATGCTGACTCATGCACAACACATTTTTGTAGTTTTCTTGTATTATTCAGGGAACCTCCCCACCAACACATAACACTCACATCAGTGGTTGTTTAGACTGCGTTGCCATGGCCCCATTTTCCTACATACTTTTAAAGCATTGCCAAAAGTGGTCATGAGAATAGGTGGGTCAGGATCTGTGGGGAAACCCTGCTGACATTCACTTCTGGTTCTCGTTCAGATTGTAGACGCAGCAGAGTCCCTGTTGTGGTTTGTTTTCTTTCCTCAGCGTCAGTCACATGTCGAGCTGACAACATGGAACTTGTGTGACGGACTCATTTCCAACCCTGCGCGGATTTCAGTCTTGGTCTGTGCTGGGAGAGCGGGGTCCCTGGAATGCAGTGTTTATGTTGTCGACGCTGGGCGTGGCTCCGTTTGGCCGCGGTGACTGAACAGTCAGCACGTACCAATTCATCACGGTGTGAGCACACAGAAACACACGGCTCAGATCTGAACATGCTCTGCTGTCACTGCCAAGACGCTCCATACTGGGACAAGCTGGACATTTTAAAACATAAAAAAACACCAGAGAGGAGCAGGGACCTGCTCACTCCTCTGCTGTTTGGAAAGATCTCAACCGTTCCACTTGAGTTTCTTGAACTCTAAACGTCATTATAACTCAGTGGCTTCTGACCCTGAGGAGCAGAATTAGATGTGGAGGGTTGTTCCTCTGACCTGTTATTCTGTCTGACACTCAGTACAGTCTAAGAGCCTGTGGCCTCAGTGCTGTGAGATCATGTGCTCAGTGAAACTGAAGTAGCTTTTCATTTCAAAGTCCTGTGTGTGTGTGTGTGTGTGTGTGCGTGTGCGTGTGTGTGCGCGTGCCTGCGTGCGTGCGTGCATCCAGCACAATTTCACACACCGCATGTTTTCATGTGACTTTGAATGTGTCATATTGTCGTGTTCAGCTTTTAACATCATTTACAGAGCTTGAACATTTTGAATTGATATCTCTGTGACGTTCAGACTGTTGTGATGAAACCAGTTGCTTTATCTTTTTATTCGAACAGGTTGTCGACAAATTGCTGGATCCGAGGCTCAGTATTTTACAGTTTAACCATAAACTTTCTTATAAATATGAAAGAACACAAATACAACCAAATGTTTAGAACTTGAATTGAGAAAATATATATATTTTAAATATACAATATAAACATGAATCTTTTCTGCATTGTTTATTCTGTAAAATAAACGTTTTCACATCAGTGCTTATCTCTAAGCATAAATTCTGGTACGATCTGTGAAAGACTAATATCACTGATTTTACCAACCAATAAATCAGTCGGACTTTAGTATTTAAATGTGGTTTCAATAGGAGATAATGTTGCCCAGAGCAAAATACTGAGTGTGTGTTGGTATTGAAGCTTTGGATTAAAGTGTCTTTAGCTAAATGTTTTATCGCGTCATGAACAGCTTAAGTTGAAGCACTGAACATTTTTTAAGAGGCAGTTGGTGTTTAAGTGCTGAAATGAGTCTCTGAAATTTGAAGTGTGAACACTGAGAGGAGAAACAAAATTAAATGTAGTGCTGACTGCTCAAACCAGTTGATTAATCTATTCATGGATTAAACTTTTTCTTCCCTGATGTGATTCAGTTACTCAAACTTTCAGCACTGATCCAACACTACAGCTTTTGTGGAGACACCTTAAGTTTTTTTTACCGTCCTGACAAACGCCACTGATCTGCTGTGATTGCTGTTAATGAGCTGCTGCACCCGCTGTCCTCTATTGGTGCGTTTACACCACAGAACTGTCCCTGGGGGTGAGGAACCTTTTGAGGACATCTGTTCCCCTACCTGCGTCTCCACCTGGACGAACTAAATGAAATTCGAGTAGGGGACAGTTTTATCCCAGGAGAAGTTGCTGCTCTGAAGATTCAGGAACTTTTAACGAAAACCCAACAAACATGTTGTTTGTCTTGTAGTTTGTGACGATCATTAAACAGGGTGAGGCAGCCAGAGAGATCTTACTGCTGATGGACTGACGATTAAGTTTGGGCTTCGTTGTCATCTTTGTAGAAATTATGTGAAAGACGATGGTCGCAAGTTTGTTTATGCTTCCTGTGGTTTTGGCCTCAATGTGCTGCATGAGCTTATTACTCTGGGAAAGTTCTTGATGGACAAGCACCTTACGTGTCTACACAGAAAAGGCGTCTCGAAGCTAATTACCCACAACATCAAATCACTTCCCTGTTCATAATGTCCCAGACCCAATATGACCTATGAAAGATTGCAGCTCCAAAAGTTTTTAACTCCAGTTTGGAGTTTTATGATAAAGGTCAGTCTGTGTTTACTGAGCTGCTCTAATTCATCATACTTGAATTATGTTGTAAAACATATTTCATCCATGTAACATTTCAAAATATAAATAACATAAAAGTAAATCAAACCGACAAAGTGAAAAAAAAATCTAGTATTAAAAAGATTTCTATATGAAGCTCAACCGTAAATGAACAGTGAGTACCGTACATTAATTTCATTTCCTCTTTGTGCATGCACCAACCGTAACCAGCTCTCACAATGGAACCCTCCAACACAGCACTTGTTGGGGCATTGTGACATGTGTTGTCCTTCTGTCCTTCTTTCTGCTGAGACAGAAACCGACGACTGTTTCCCCTCTCACCTCCTCTCATGCATCCTCTGAATACGACTCTGTCACACACTCAGTGAGATTTCCTCCTCCCAACCGTTGACTTGAATGGCAGCTTGTGTTCTCTGCGTTCTCACACACACACTCACACACACACACACACACACACACACACACACACACACACACACACACACACACACACACACACACACACACACACACACACACACACATTGTCTACTCTGTCAGCCTGAACAGCTCATTTTCATAGAACTCAGGAATGTTTGGTGTCACAGTGTCCAACTGGTTTTCAGCCCAACAAACAGCAGACTGTGAGGCTTTTTTTCCACTCTGCTCTCAGTCACAAGATGCTCCACCAACAGTCATCTGAGTAATGTGCAGTCTCGCTGCTGATGACTGCAAGAGGCCGAGAGCTGTTTGGGTTGTTTCTCTGCACAATAGCAGAGAAAATGTCCAAACAAATGTTGTTGTGTACCACAGAGCCAATTAAGACTCCAGACTGTGGTAGCACACTAATACTCAGCTGATGTTTTTGGGTTTAACACCATATACACTAACAGCCATGTAGTTATTTACTTTGTTGTTAGTTTTTTGGATTTCTTCAGTATTAATAAGTGCTATGTTTACGCCTGTTGTCCACTTTACTGGGGCTGTGTTTTCAGTATGGAATGGGCAAAAACTGAGACATTTAGAAATGATAATGTAGTAATTTCCTTCCTGATTGTTTCTTATCAGTCACGATTCAACTGCCAACAGCAAAGGCTGAACGTTCCAAACACTCAAGACCCTTTCCACTGGTCAAAAAACCTGAACACCCATTGATATCAGGCTTTTGTCTGTAATGGGAAAGGATCCAATCAGCATTCACTCTCAGGTCAATTGTCTCTACAGAAGACAGGTTTTTTTTTCTATTGGCAGAGATGGAAACACCTGAGAGAGAGAGTGCCTCAGTTTTCAGTGCATTAGTGTCGAACAAGAAGCACCAGGGGAAAAAATAGAAGAGAGGCAAACTCCTTTACTGGTAATGGGAAAGGAGTCAATCACGTTTTTTTTAGAGGGTTCCTCCACGTTCAAAAAAACGCATATACTCACTAATTTTGTTGGAAAAGAGGAATTACTGCCAGTAACAGTTCCTCCTTATCGTTGCCCCACAAAAGAAATGTCTTGTTTTGCTTTTCACCATTGTTGTTACTTTATTATTCTCTGTAACTAAGCAATTCACTGCAGAGGAGACAATCTGCTTCCTGTTTACACTGGCACACACATGGCCACTGAACGTGGAAGTCAACGTGCTATTTTTATTTGAGCTGAAACACAAGGGTGGACAGAGATTGATTTAGTTTGAAACACTATTTTAAAACATATGGATGTGGTGAGATTCTGCTAGACAGTAACAAAGGTCTTCTTCTGAATCTCTGCACTGTGAGGACATCAAATTGTAAGTGTTTCTGTGTGCCGTGTGAGGCTGCAGCAGGATCAATCAATTAGATGGATTCTCCAGGACTCTCCTGAGATGGAGCTGGATAGACCTCCACAGTAGAGATGAATAATGGTCATCATAATGACCCTCATAATGACCCTCATACTCTGATGTAGGCCTGACTTGTCTGATTGATTTTTTTCAAACTGGTGCTTTTATTTATTCCTGTGACTGACAGAAAACAATGCAGCTTTTAAAAATATTTCTCACAGCCTGACTGCATATATCTAGATTTTACCTTGAATTCCGTGTTGGGCAGCCAGGACCATCATTTAGTCCAGTCCAACAGGAAACAACTTGGTGCTGTCGGACTGTAGTTGAATAGACAGTTTTAGTGGACCACTCAGAGCCGCGTGATGAAGATGATGGTGAAGGTTGTAGGGCTGAACAGATGTCTCCACAAGGAGTAAAGAGGAAGAACACTGTGTTATTTTATATGGATTGATTCTCGTTCCCTGCAGCTCTGTATGTCCGCAGTAAAACCAGTGAGTGTTCATAAAGATGATTTCTTGTTCTCTTGAACAAGAATACAAAACAAATTAATATAACGTAATTCAACGTAAAATACAGTAAATTGCATTGTACAATCAAGTAAAAGCCATTTGAGGAAGGAACATTTAATGGAGACTGACTCGTCGATGCTGTACGGGTGGGACTCCACCATCGCCATTGCACAGACAGCCAGTGCAAGATGGCGGCAGCTGTATCCAAGATATTTTGACTTCATTTGTGGTTAGTGGGAGGAAGCGGTGAAGCGTTTTCCATCATTATTTAAAAGTCTGAGTGAAATCAGAAAGCTCACAGAGAAACATCACTGTAGTTGATGAATTTAGATTTGAACAGCTGCCTTTGAAGATAACACCTCATCAAACATCCCATTTGAAATGATCCAGTTTAAGTTTCATGTATTGAGTTTGTCAGTTGTGCAGATGCGTCTCGTTCTTGGCTGTTTGTAGCAGGACTCATTTTATATGATCAATTAAAGTCGCAGACGCTTCACGTGTCCGTCAGCAGAGAACTGCTCCTCTGTTATTCTTCTGAGATAAAACTAGATTTTTCCATAGTGAGGAAATGGAAGATCACTGTGGTGGTCTCACAATAAAGTTCTTTATTCTGCTGTGTTGACCTTTTCCAACTCGTGCTCCATGCACCCTGTAGTCTGTTCGGATACACGTGGTGAATACGGCTGCTGCTTTTCAGCCACCAGGGAAGAGAAACTGTGTTTCTTTGCATATTTATATAGACGCCTGAAATGACATCTAAGTCAATATATAATGAAATATGACTCACTGCAGTGATTCCTGCAGGAAACAGGTCAGCAGAGGTCGAACAGTTTTTCCAGACATATTTCTACAGTTGTCTCAACTTTTCTCAACTTGTAACAATGCTGAAGTTTTTCTTGCAACACTTAACAATCACTCTTATATTTCTCATAACGATGTAAACATTTATTTTAATGTTACTGGAAAAGTTTATTTTAGGGTTTATGATGCCAGAGGCATTATGCTTGGGTTGTCTGTCCATCTGCCCCTTTTTGGTGAACAGGATATCTGAAGAATACCCTCAGGGAATTCATTCAAATTTGGTAAAAACATTCAACATCTGCAGAAATTATGTGACAATTTTCCGTTTTCTAGGTGAACTAAATAAGCAGTAGTCTTAAATTTCACTGTTAATAACACTGTTTATATCCTTTGCTGGACAGGCTTAAAAAAAAAAAAAGACTATACCCACTTTGCCAGGCACATCACTGGGCATTTTATAGGACTGATGTTAAGTTGTTGTTCTCTGGGTTACTAGCTCTTCAGTTGTTCATGCAACATGGCTGCTCGTCTATCAACATCAACACAAGAACAATTCATGATGACAAAGTACAAACTCAAACTAAGAAGTGGTGACCATCGCTCACAAACAGACAGTCGCAGACAATAACTGTTCTTCAGCACAGCAAACACGAGGAGACGTTTTTGTCAATTAAGTTTAGTGAAGAGAGGAGCGCTAATCTGCTGCAGTAACTCAGCTGTGTAATAAATGACAAATTAAGAAGCTGGTACTGAAGGCAGGAGTCACAGCAGCTTGTAGACCATGAAACAAAGCAAAGGGGGAAGGAAACAAACTGATTGGTGTTTCAACAACCCAACACTTCCTCCTGATAAGCAGTAAAAAACACAGTGACTTAAAATCTGAGCTGCTGCAGCAGTGGAACAGGAACCTGCTGATTGCTCCCAGCATCAGCAGGTCTGGGGGCCTCCCGTCTTCGAATATGTTGCAGGAGGTGTGTTCAGACTGAAAAGAGTTGTTAAGTTGCCCTTTAAAGATTCCAGTTATTGAGATAAACTGCCTCCAATGGCTGTTTATGAGCTGCACTGCCAACTTTCTATGTAAAGCAGCTTAACGAGTCAGACAGAGGATCATTTACATATTCATTCAGGCGCTGTGTCCTGGTTAAAATACAAGCTTCTGTATAGAAAGAAACTGTTTAAATGAAACCGCTTCATGCATGTTGACCAGAAACACTTAGATTTTGTACATTGAAGGTAATCACACTAAATGATTGATGATTAATTGATTAGTAGAAAACTATTTGCTTATGATTTTGTCTCGGTTTGTTGTTTATATGTTTGTCATTCAGTATTTTAGTTTGCAGCTTTACACTAAAACATCTGATTCATCGCCAGAGAACTTGCTGGAAGTTTGTGGTGTGGGTCAGGAAAGAGCTAATTTTCTCTGTTTGCAGGGAACAATTCACGAATCTAGATGAGAAATCATGCATATTTATTGGACTGATATCTGTGCACTTCAGTGCGTATGAATCTATATAAAGGGACTGTTGGGCCTTGGCAGGGGTCAAGGACCATGAACTTCTGAAACAAATACAATTAGAAGGGAAGATTTTACCCTTTTAAAAACATTGTGTTTTTTAATAATTTTTAAATTTCTCTAGAAATAGTGCAGAGATCTTGATGGAAAGAATCCAGCACATGTTTGACTGGACAAACTGTGACATGTTTCCATCGTGGAAACACCGATGTTTAGACATACAGTAAAATATAACACAGATTTCTAGATGTGTGTTCACATTATGTCCCGCACTTCACAATTCGTTACACGTGACTGATCCTGAGCTCTGTGATATCTGTGCACGTTGAGCCATGAAATCCCTGATGTCAAGAGGAAGGTGCAGGTCCTGAGGTTCTTATTGTTGGGATGTGTTGTCTCTTTGCGTTGTCTTGTCAGGATTATTTCCTGCCGCGTGCTCTCATATTTTTAGCATTTTCTTATTCTTCATTTATCTCATGAGAGAAATGCTGCTGTGTCCCACTTGGTGTGTCCTGCTTATCAACGAGTAGCAGACAGCCGCTGTTATCTAACGTGTTTGAGATGCACTCCATGTCTCACTGACATGCCTCGGGTTTCTGTCACTCGAATCTGCATTATGTAGGAAAAAGTACTTTCTCTTTCATTGTAATGTACTTAATTCTACTGTCATATAATTCAAGGAACTCAGACACTTTACATGACACAAATTATGTTTAACATCTGTATTGTGACCTTGGAAGGAAGCCATTACACATCTTTACAACACATTCCGAGTCAAGCAGGTATGTCAGGTAGGTTTTAATAGTCAGGTAGCTTGTTGTTGGTTGGAAAAATGTGTAAACCAAAACATAGAAAATGCTTATTTTACTCTGAAAAATAAATATTGAGGTGAGTGATCGCAGACTGTGAGAGTGATCAAACAAAAACAGTAAAAACCTTGTTGAATTCAGCCATCGTGCAGTTTTCAACTGAGGTGATTATTCATAGAACAGAGGACCTTTTCTTCTCACTGATAGTGCAGTGCTAATATTACTGACTAGTTGAGCTAGCACACAGTAACGGTGATGGCTCACTCCTCAAGATTTTCAGTAAGAACTCATGATCAGTCCAACCTCTTTGACTGAAGCCGTAGAGGGTTTTCGATTTGAGGCTCCACCTGTTAGTATCCAGCCCAGGGGAGGTCGGCTGCCTCCAGCACCAGCTGCAGGTGCTGTCACTTGGGCCATATCAAAGGCAGGTTGGCCCTCCCTCCCAGCTCTATGGAGCTCGTTAGCTGTCAGAGCTAATTGGGAGGGTCTTTATCGCACAGATGCTGACGCACTTCAAAAGAGTTCCCCTTCAAAGAACACACAGGTCAGAATGGGAATAGAATTAGGACATGAAAATATGTATATATGTATATTTCATGTTAAATAGTTATAGAGTGTAAAAGCCAGGTGAACTACGCTAATGTCCACGTTTTCTTCACTCGCAGGGTATCAGGTTTTCCACCAGACTGGAACTTAACTGCATGGATTTGCTCCCATTCTGCCATAAGAGCATTAAGTCCAATTCATGGTTTCCGTGTTTGTGTGCCAGCAAGTTTCTGTGTGATCTAAATGTTGTTGTCGTCTACAAACTGTCCGCACTGTGAGCAAACTGGCTGCAGATGTGCCAAATACAGTTTTCTTTTTCTGACTTTTTGTTGTCAAATACAAAAGAAAAGAAGGGATAGTTCTCTCTGTAAGGAGGTCAGTAATTGTAGTATGAATAGAAGGCCCTCAGTGTCCATCCGAGGCCAAGCTGAAACCATGAGCTGGCCTTTAGTAAGTCCAACATTGATGCTGTTGTTGTATCGTCTGTTTTAACAAGAGAGGTTAAAACTCAAACTGCTGCTGATAGTTGGAAGCAATCTACTGTTTAACATATGGTATTATTTTAAACTGCAGCCAGGAGTTAATAGTGAAATGGCAGTTAAAGCTTCTCTATCTTCTGTAATGACACATATCTTAGTGACACAGCCCTTGGTGTGATTGGATAGCTAAAACAAGGCGTGACTTATCAAATACAGAGTGCTTAAGGGTTGTAGGGAGATACAGAGCTGTCAACACCCTCTGCCTCTATTTTAAATCATTAGGAGGAGGATTAGAGCGGAATGAATAAATAAGACCATGGCCCAAAATGTATGATGTCGGGCTGCTAGCTCTTATGACACGAGTTATCACGTATTCAAAAAAATACATTTAATAAACTTCTGCTGTGAAAACAACATATGGAAGAAACTTAGATTGTAAATAAAGTAAGATGACACATCTCAAACAAAAATTTTGCCAAAATATCTTGGATGCGGGTGCTGCCATATTGAGCTTTTCACGTAATTTGAAATCCAGTCACTCACACAATCTGTCGTCTATTTCACCGTACTTAAGGACCACTTGGACATACAAGTGTGATACGAACTACCTAAAATGACAGAAACCATATTTGAGAAAAATTTATTTGATTTGTACTTTTTCTAAGTTTGTTTTTTGTCCCATCTACTAACATGGAAGAGGCTGGGTTTATGATCTATACTATAGACAGCCACCAGGGGGAGATCAAGCTGATTTGGTTGCACGATATGACTACTCCCCATCCTTTTATATTCTATACAGAGAGAATATGTGACTGTCCATATTCTTTTGGCCACATCATGCACCAGTATCTCCACTCCCTCCAGAGTTTACTACCATCATTCCAGAAGTGTTTACTGTTGAAGATGAACACAAACACACACACACACACACATTAACAAGCAGAAACATATATGTGGATGACTATGTCAACTCTAGCACACTCATCATTTTGCCCGCATTCACAGAACAATACCCTCGACCTTTTTAAAATGGGAGATGTGTTCGGTGATTGGATCTAATGTTCCCAGGCATCGAGAAGCCGTTGTGTTCACTGCTGCAGAGTTCAGCAGTGTTTACAGTAAACACGGGCCTGTTAGTGAGGGCAGACCCGGAGACACCTGACGCCTGATGACGCTGCTCCTCATCACACAAGCTACACATTGTTTGTGCTGGAGATTTTACACTCAAAAAGGGATTTTTCCCAACCACCAGTTAAGCTTTCAGAGGCATCTTGTGGTTGGAGTTTGCTCAATCAATCTGAACCATAGAACAGCCATTTGTTCTAATTTAAAGTATCGCCTTGGCAACTGAGCAAAGTCCACCCACCGATGAAGGCCAGGAGATGTGGCTGAAACTCTTTTCTATAAGAGTGTTTTATCAATATTGTCAGATTTTGTGAAAACTAAATGAAAAACATTTAAAAAATCTAAACTAAGTGGATCAGGTGGATCATACGTGTGTGTGTGTCCCACATGGACGATACAATTTCCTGAAAAGGGACATTAAAGGGACATGACTCTAAGTCCCTTCATGTGCTGCAAAAAATGGAGGCTGTTGCTTGTGCACACTCACACCTGGGGACTCACCAGTGTCCACACACAAACTAACAGACACATAGAGAGAGAGAGGGCTGCTGCAGCTCTTTTGGGTTATGATCAGTGTGGATTGGGCCCCTGCAGTGATGAACAGGCTGAGCTTCAAACAGGATTATTGCATCTCTGGACGCTCTCCAGATGTTGCTGCTTTGTTTGGTTTGGATCCATCTTCTTCTTCCTAGTTTGGTCTATTAAATGATATGAAGGACACAAAGGACAACTCCTCTGGTCTGCTGTCGTTCTGAGTTTATCAGCAGTGTCTCTCTGATCACTTCCTTGTCTTGCTGCTGTCACTGTGTCCACTTACTTCATCTAGTGACAGGGCTTCAGGGCACTCAGACGCACCTCTAGGGTTGGGTTTCTATAGCTTCCATTTTGGATCCAAGTCGGAGTTGGTAAAACGCCCATATTCATTCAGCTCAGCAGAACAACGGATCTCTTTCATCTTCATTCATGTTTATGACACCACAGGACCACGATTCGACTGATGGCGTGAACACAGGATAGCTCAGTGACACTGTTGTGTCACATAGAGGGTGGGCCAGCTAGTGTGAGCTGGTGACACACACACACACACACACACACACACACACACACACACACACACACACACACACACACACACACACACACACACACCCTACACTATGGGCGTACAATACATCATGGGGCCTCAGTCAGCTTCTGTAAACTCATCCAGCCAGTCAGTCAGGAATCCCAGGAATGAGCTTGTTGCATGGTACAATAGAGTGTGTGTTGCAACATAGCTTAAATGCTCATGTTTCACGTTGACCTTTTTTGTATATATTGTGTAGGTATATCTTTTTATCATCTTTGCCACTGATTGATTAAGTTCTGTTTCCACAGTTTCTCAGTCAGGACGGTCTCCGTCCTCCAGTCACACATCAGTATTTAATGGTAAACGCTGTTTGTCCCATTGATCTGTAAAGACGGCTGATCAGAAGGAGATTTGCTTTTTTATAATAAATCTAAAAACGTACCTCTTTCTTAAAGCCAGATATTTTCCAATACCATGTTTCCCTTCCTGATACTGGTTCAGTTACCTGGACTTGGTATATAGGTCCATATAGAGTACTGATCCGATACCAGTTCAATTGTTGTCCTGGTTCTGTTTAAACCCTTTGAAAAACAAATATATACAAAGAAGCTTGTGTTGCAACACAAGTACCACTCCTTGAAACTGAAGTTTTGTTTACACATCAAAATTGAAACAAACTTTAAAGACGTGGTAGATTCACGAACTCGCCAATGCCGACCAAGGAGGAATATTACTGCAGCACTTTAAGTAGAGATGATCTTATACCAGCAGTAAGCTACGGTGACATAGTGTTTTTAGCTGCTTACGGTTTAGAGCGGAGAATTTGACGTGGTGATACATGCTGTGTGTGTGTGTGTGTGTGTGCGTGTGTGAGTGAGTGTGTGCGTGCTGCGTGTGATGCTGCACAGTGAGGTCAGGCCTCCTCTGCCTCCTCTCTCTGCAGTGTGGGGATTTCCTTTTTCCACTCTGGTCACATGACTGCAGATATGGGTGTGACCTCCTGCATTCCTGGCCTCACTCTTTTCCTCTCTCCATTCCCTGTTACTCTGTCTGGCATGCTGCGACACTCGTTCTCCTCACGCACACGTGTACACACACGCACACACGCACACACACAAAATGTCCTCTAGACCAAACACAGAGGCTTGGTGTCGGCTACTGTTTGACGTGCCCTGCATGTGGAGATGGCTCTGACATAATTCAGTGGTGTATGTGTGTGTTTGTGTGAGAGAGAGAGAGATCTGTTGCTGGGTGCAACAAGAAAAAAAGTTCCTCTCTATGTGGAGGGTGTGGCCAGCCGTGTGTGTGTGTCTTTAGAGGAGGGTGGTGCAGGCTCCTGCTTTAGTATGCAGAGCAGGTGTGTCTGCAGAGGCAGAGAGGCAGGAGAGGAGGGAGGGTAACAGCAGCCGAGCAGAGGGATGGTTTGATGGAGGATAATGAAAAGAGAGAAGACCTGAAACTAATTCTCTCTCTCTCTGTGTATATGTGTCACAGTCATAAAATAGAAGACGTGACTGTTTAGAAAAGAGTTTGCTGATAAAGAGGATGACTGCTGTGATGGAAATCTGAAAATACAAGAGGCTAGATTACCAAATATGTCTTTGTGTATTTTATTCGGATCTTTCTGCAGAAAGGATCGACACAGAGAGTCACAGAGACCTCAGTGTTGATGGAGAACAGTCAAATGCAAGCATCTCATATAGGAGAACTGAGGCTGTTGTCTGAGCCAGTTCAGGCTGGTAAGCAGGACACTACTCTGTATAAGTTTGCTTTGTAGATAGAGCAGACAGACGATAAGTCCTTGGATAGTCAATAAGTGATTGAAAGGTCATAAAAGTAATAGAAAGGTCATAAAGGCTTCAGGTCTCAGACAGCTCAGTTCATAAAAGGCTCAGACAGGAATATAAAAGTTACTTTTCTCCAAAATAGTTTTCCACCACACTGCCTGACAGGCTGAATTCTGGGCAAAAATGACTTCTGCATGTTCCATGTTTGGTCATCTGTCACACACCAGTTGAATGAAAACTGTACGAAGTTCATTCCTCTTTCAGAATCGTTTTTTCCTCACACTTGATATTTTCCAAACTTAGGTCATTTTAAGCTCATCAGCTGTGAGAGCCGTAAACTGTTTGATAGATTTCCTCATTGGTTTATTTCGACGTTGGAAGGTACTAAGAAATTCACTCAAATGCATTTTCTCCTTGAAACCCAAAAAAGTTACATAAAGGCCTCAGAGACCTTTAAAGTGCTGATCAATTCTAAAAGACTCATTATGGACATAAAAATATTGTTTCTCACTTTTGTCAGTAGTTTCCTTTCTCTACTGGGTGGTTTAGACCTCAAGATACATTTTAAAAATTAACTTGATGCTGCACAGAAAAAAAAATCTTGGTAGCAGTGTTAAAAAGGTATACGAAGGTTTTTTAAATGTTGATACACCTAATTTAAAAAAGAGGCGATTGACTCCTTTTACCATTACCATTAGAAGAGTTTTTATTTCTGTCAAAAATCAACACTTCTAAAACCTAGGTGTCAAACTAGTGTTGCGTCTTGCATAATACAGAGGAAAAAAACCTGCTGTTGCACCTTGTTCCCATGATGTTAAAAACAATAAGTACACAAATGTCCATGGCTATTTATGTCATGCTGGAAAAGGTGCAACCTTGGTGTCTAGACTGCCAAAATAAAGAAGAACACGCTGCTGCTTTACATCAGCCGCAGTTGATAAAAACTGGTGTCTAAGTCATTTGACCTGGGAGTGAATGCTGATCATATCCATTCACATTAGAGACAAGACCCAGATGTTAGTTGGTGTTAGTGGGTTTAAGTCTTATTATTGCAAGAATCCTGGTTTTGAGTTTTGATGGCTGGATATTTAGTTGGCGGTATGACAATTCAAAGCAAAAAGCAACTTTAAAATGATTTAATTGTTTTATGTGTAGACTCCAGTGCGCAGTGTTAATACACATCTGATTTAGTAATAATAAAACCATGATGGATGAGGTGATAGTTTGTACAAGTCATCCCGATTCTTCGGTTTGTTTAGTTTGAGCAAATGTAATCCTGACAAGCACACGGCGCCTTCTGCCAAAAACACACTGAGACTGATTCTTTCTGAAATTTGTTTACATGCGAGAAGATGTGCCTCCATGTTTATGTTTTCAGGTGTTTGTTCAACAAGTTCTCCGTCCAGAGTGAAACCACTAAAACAAAAGACAAACCTTTTCCACTGGCCTCATGCTCCACTGTGCAAACACATCTCAGAGAATATGGATGGAAAATCCAACATCAGGCAAAACCAACACTGCAGCCTGACGAGTATCTGCACTCTCCTGATGACAGTGAAGTTGTGAACGTGAGAATCCTTCCAGCGCCACTATTAATCCCACTTGATATTAACACAGCACAAGACAGGATGCTTTTATATTCCGTGATTAAGACAAAATGTTTTATAACAAATGAACTCTCACAGAAGACACACGCAGGCCTATGGCATCTCACAGACACAAGCTGAGTGGTTGGCTAGATGGAGGCTGCAGCCTAATTTCATCTCGAGTCAATAACAAATAGATAAGCTGGACAAAGAACAGACACACTGTCTCTCTGTCTCTCTCTCTCTCTCTCACACACACTCTTATGGCTGCATTGATCGTCTATATATAGGGACATTTTAATGTCCTGACATCATTTCCTGTCGAGCTTTCACTTTTGAGCTACACACTAATGCACACACAATGGCAACACATTGTGTGTCAGACAAAGTAAAACCATAGAATCACAGTTAGCGGTGACATAATTTAGTTTAGTTTCAGTGTGACTTTAAAGGAGACGTGTTCTGCTCATATTCAAACTGTCCATTGCTGCAGCTCCTTTATTCAGCCTCTGTCTGAAACACTTGGTTTGAGCTCCTGTCTCTTTAAGACCCGCCTCCTGATAAGGCCCAGTGTGCTCTGATTGGCCCACTGATCGACTCTGTTGTAATTGGTCAACCTCTTCCCACACGTGTGTGGGAAATAGCGGCCTCAGCCCTCGCTGTACCTGTCTTTGTTAGGGGCGTGTCAGACCAGCCGCTTGGCCTGCATGTGGGCCAACGTGACATCACAGGGCGAGGAAGTACCGGCCGGACTTCCGTAGAAGTGTCTCTGCAGCTTCAGTGTTTTCTGTGCAGGAGAGGAGCTCCCTGACTTTTTAACTTTGCAGAATGAAACACCGATATAGCACACAGGAAAGAGACAATGAAAAACAACATAGTCTCCTTTTGAAGCTCAAAAGAAAACATTTTAAAAAAGTGATCATGTGGATTTGGCTTTTTATTGAGAATGTCTAAGGTTAATTTGTAAAGTAACCAGTGTTTTAATGATTTTATTTTTCATCTCAGACCTGTTTTAGAGAAATTACATTTCTTTAGAACTTAATTGGAGGGGCTAATATGTTTTGTAGGAAACGTAATTACCACTGATTCAGTTTTCTATTAATGGCATGAGGATATGTTGTTAATTTCCATCTGGTATTTCACAATTATATATTCAAGCTAAATATATCAGAAGGCAATTTTTGTCAGAGTTGTTTTTTATGGAGACAGTGAAAATGAAAAGGTTTGAGTGTTTTCTTTGTGCTGTAGTTGAGATGAGATCGTGTAAGAAGTTGTTTTTGTCAGTTCTCTCAGTGAACGCTCCAGTTTAGCATCTAATCAAATGGTGCAAACAGCCGCAGACGTGTAAATAGTTGTGATCACAGTTGTGGCATCATGCAGTGGTACCTGTCACCCACAGTCGCCGTTGATTCTTTGTTTTTTCGTCTTATTCAGAAAATATGAAACCTGGGTTTTTTAGCAAGTGTAACAGTGTAGTTCGGTTGCGGTTATATGTAATCTATTACATTATGAGTATTTTTGAGTGACTGCAGCTTGCAGGAGTCTCCTAATCTGTGTGTCTGGGATGCGGCTCATTAACATCACATGTTGCGTGGCCCAAGCATGAAACTGTAATTGCTATTAACACAACCCAACGACTCACACATTTACACACACACACCCTGTATTATTATTATTACTCTAATGCTACACTTTGAACAAAGTGCTTAATGACAGTTTCCATTATCAGTGTATTATTAGTCCACGTTAATCAAACACTCGCTTGTTAAAGGATAAGAGCCAAACACACACAGCAACATGACAAGCAAGGAGAGGCAAATGTGTGTATTATCTCTTTGTGTGTGTGTGTGTGTGTGTGTGTGTGTGTGTGTGTGTGTAAGCAGGTGTGTCGTTAAGGTATAAAAATAAGAATGCTTACCTTTGGACTGAAATGGGTGTGGTGCTGTAGTTGACTGATGATAAAGGTGTGTGTGTGTGTGTGTGTGTGTGTGTGTGTGTGTGTGTGTGTGTGTGTGTGTGTGTGTGTGTGTGTGTGTGTGTGTGTGTGTGTGTGTGTGTGTGACTGTGAAACTACACCCAATGTGCATGTTGTGTATTTCTTCTTTCATAACTCTCTGTTTCTCTTACGCCTCCACAGCTCATAGTAAAGATGTGCATGTATCAAATGATCCGTCTTCGGTTATTGTGGCCACACATATCACAGTAAACAGTATTATAACTGTCATAAAACTCTCCTTTAATACAAAAATTTTACTTAAAACTGTGATCGCTGTGGATTTAATCAAAGCTAACAAGTTGAACTGTGAGCTGCATATTGAAGCTTTGTTGGACTCGGCAATCAAACACAATTAGACTGAGGTTGAAGACCGCTAAAATGATTTTAAATGCACCACTTGTGAATGAGATCTATTCCAATTTGGTTTCAGTGTTATTCGCTGAGCCAAAAATTCCAGCGCATTCTCGAACACTACTCACTTTATTTTTAACATTTCAGTCTTTTTAAGGTTGATTAAATAAAAGGAACATTGCATCAACACTTAAAAAAAAGGCTAATTTTCTAATAATCTATTTATTGTCGAAGTAAATGCTTGTTCTTATCCAGTCCAGCCCTGATAAACCAGCTGCACTTCAGCTGGTCGACCAGTTAGTATGCAAATAGCGAGATCTAGAGTTAGACAGACAAAAGGCCTGCTCTTCTGGTGTGGCAGTGACTGCTGTGTCTTTCTTTGACTGGTAAAAAAAGGCGCTCGGCTGTGGCTAATGGCAAAAGCAATGTGCTGTGTAAACAGTGTCTTCTGAAAACAGCGATAATCACGGTACTAGAAATTAGTGGTGGTGTTTTCCTCAGAATGTGGTGTTTAGTAGAACGAGTAAAATGGGACATCTCTAGTCTGTTGTGTCCCTCCTGGTTTCACATGTATTTTCTTCCCTTCACTGACTAATTAACACAGAAATGGTCACTTTTGTCCCTCTTGTCACATTTTAGCTTAATTTAGTACCACTGTTTGTCCTATCAGAGGAAAGACTAACAAGCTCATGCTTTACAAGTACACAAACATTCACATGCTTCATGTAAGGAATAATGTGATGGTCTCTGTAAAGTGACATTTAGGTAAGACAAAAACAAATCATAGTTTAAAGAGAAGCCAGAAAACTGAACAGGGTCCACTATTTAGCACTAACTATCTCCATGAAGGATCAGAACTGGTTCTGCAACTTAAAAGTCATTTTCTCTGTTTATAGAGTATAATTAACTAATCTCATTATCTGTAATTAACACGTTCCATCATTATGACAACTATTTGTGTAATAAACAGCAACATACATGAATGAGATGAGGTCTGCAGGCAGTTGAATTCATTTCATTCCTCTGTTGTTTTATTGAAATAATGACTTGACTTCTGGTCAGTGAACAGACGGATAATTAGTGAACATTGTGACGGCATCTGTCCTGCTCTGTCTAAAGATAACCCCCCCCCCACACACACACACACGTATTGGTAGATCACTCTGATGTGAGGAAGATTAGAAAACATCTAAAAGACTGTGAAATAGAAGATAAAGGCTTGAGGGTTAGAAAGATCATATTTCTGGAAAAAAAATGAATAAGTAATGAGGGAAGTCTTACAAAATCTTTCAAGGTTACATTTTAAACTTTTCCAAAATACATAACTTCAACAAGTCTGATAAAGTAACATGAACATTCTTTTTTACATACAATACCAAGCACGTGAGCAATGAGGAATTTAAGGACAGTCCAACATCACATCTTGTTATTTCTCACACATCTACGCTGTGCACTTTCTGTATATGATGAAACTGAGAAGCGGATGGAGAGCATCCTTTATGCTACATAAGATGAAAGATTAGACACGGCTGTGGATGTGTGAGGCAGGAGTTGCTCAGGGACGTCCCCAGGCCACAGAATCTCTCTGCACCTACAGTTTGCTACATGGCTTGTTTGAGGTAGAGCTCTGCCTCCGGTGGTACTAGTGTGGTGGGGCTAAATCGAGATCACTGACTGCAGTTCCTATATTTTACAAAGTCAGAGCATGCATGCAGTTAGAACAGAACTTGATATGATAAACTCCTGTGATTGATGAGTCTCGTTCAGTATATATTAGTAAACTAGCCTGGTTTCACAGACTTCCACACAACGACAGGTGCAGTATAAATGTATGAATATGAATGGCATTGATAAGCACCGGTGGTTTACTCAATGCATCACGGACCTTGATGGTTGAACCATTTGCAACTCTTGAAATGAAGAGTTTTCTCTGCTCTTAAAATGGCGTGTGTGTGTGTGTGTGTGTGTGTGTGTGTGTGTGTGTGTGTGTGTGTGTGTGTGTGTGTGTGGACAACCTTTGATGGGTACTTACGTAATCTGTAGTGATGGGCTGGAATGCCACACTTTGGCCGCTAACAAAGAGACATACACACACACTAGAGAGCTGCCATGTATTCAGTCCTGACCCCAGTCCTTCACCAGCAGGACGAAGTGTCGGTGGTTCCACATTTCATTGTTTCTATTCTGAATCTTGATTAAAATTGTCCTGATTTGTGATCACTATAATTTTATTTGTTTTACAATTCTGCTTCTACAACGTCCCAATGCTTGTAGTGATGGATTCTAAAGTCTCTTCTTCTTCATGTGAGGGTAGAGGTATGAGGATTTATAGATTTACTCAGCTGTAGAAAAGATAGTAAACTGCCACACAGACTGTTTTAAAGTACACATGGCTGCAAATGTTTTTTTCTGGGATTCCTCATTTCTCTATATGACAATCCAAGAGAATACTTTGTTCAATTCTCTCACTTTCTAATTATCTCCACTGCAGTGTCTCCCCCCCCCCCCCCCACCCGTGTTACTGATGCACTGTAGGTTGATGCAGAGGTGACTCATCCATACCGAGAAGAGACACAATTATACCTTTTGAATAAGAAAGCATACTCTTCCTATTTCTGTCGTAAACTCAGAGCGGACAGTTCAAGGAGAGCAGATATAATCATGTGTCTCAGAGGGGTGGCGCAAACCGATAATCAGTTTATATCGTAACGACCTTGGTGGTTCAGGGTTCTCCTTTAATAATGTGAGATGAGAAACTCTCCTCTAATTGGCCCAATTAGTCTCTGTGCTATTTATTAGTAGAAATCAAAGGCTCTGATCTGTCAGCTGATGATGATGTTTGTCTGCTGTGCCCTGAGACTGCTTCCTGCCTGGATCCGGTTTTTAAAAATCTCTTTTCCTGTCTTTGTTTTCTCCAGAGGAACATGTTTACTACCCTGTTTCCATGGTAACCCAGAGGAGCATGCACGTCCAGGTCAGGAAATAACCTCAGTTTTACGTCTATCCGCCTGCCTCCTGCGAGAACTACCAGTACCCACAATTCTTGGGAACTGACAACCCAAACTGACGTTGAGATCGGTTTGACAAAGACATTCAGAGGAACAACAACTACAACAAAACAACTACACTTCTGTGAAGAGGACCAATATGGCCAACAACACGGCGGATCACCCTCCGGGGAATTCGGTTGCCGAGGGCAACCATGACGGGGACTTTGGGATGGCCGTGACGGATCTGAGGGATCTGATGGAGCTGCGGAGCGCAGAGGCCGTCAACAAGATTCAGAACATGTATGGAGACGTGCAGGGCATCTGCCGCTGCCTGAAAACATCACCAATAGAAGGTAAGACACATCCAACCAGCAAACCTGGTTAAAGTTTAATGAGAATCAAAATGCTGCATTTCCTCAGGGAAGAACTCAGAGCATTTGAGATTCAAGTTCAAATGTTCAAGGCTCATTTTTGTACGAAAAGAGATCCGTCTGTTAGCAGGGTTGTTAAGCAAGACATCCACTAGAGAGCAGCGCAGAGTCCTACAGTTTGTTAACAAACATGGCAAAGGTACGAGGTTGAGATGATGTATCGCTTAAGAACAAAGCAAACGTGGCCAAGTTGTATCACCAGTGTTTATTTCCATATCTAACGTCAAGCATAAATTAGCCTTTAGATGTCAAAACTCACGTCAAAGTCAAATGACATATACATATAGACATATATTTGACAATGATTTAGTCTATTTTCACTCAACAGCGTTATCCTGTTGTTCTGAGTGCGACAGGGAGTGGCCAAAATCAAAGAAACAGCAGAGATGGTTCAAGGTTATCACCATAAACACAGCCTATGACAGTTTAACAGCTCATGAAATTGCACATTTTTTGCTGAATCATTTTTTCTTGGCCCAGTAGCAAATGTTCTGCAGCCTGGCTTTTGTCCACTGCCTGGCGACGTGGAGCAACTGTTTTGAATGATAATTAATTCAATCAAGATATTAATCAACATTAATGTGGTTGATTTAATTCATCTGTCAATGAGCTGCAGACTCGTTCTGCTGAGTCATGGTCAGTGCTGATTTACCAAGCAGCTGGTAACTACCCTCATGGTCACTGTGGTCAAATTCGGGTCTTGGTATTTGGTTTATTCTAGATTTGTATCACTCATGTACAGAATCAACAGATGAAGGTGCTGCAATCATATCTAATCTCATGACCCTCTTCTCTTGAAATCTAGAAATCTGATTCTCCTAAACGTACAGTAAGTGTTTGCCCTTAATAGATGGTGCACTCTTTGCTCACAACGGGAAGGTTGTAGGTTTCACCTAGGATCTTTCTGTGAAGAGAATTCCTGTTCTCCTGTGTCTGCGTGGGGTTTTCTCCCGCTCCCTTCCACAGAATGAGAATGAAAAAGAGAAAGACTTTTCAAGTTCCGTCTCTGCTGAGATTTGCATACTTGATCTATTGACACATACACATCATGATTCCATTCATACTAGAATGAGAGTCTGCGTCAGCCTGGCGTTCCACGAGTTCGTACTTGATTCCATTTAGGCTAAGTGGAGATTATAATTGCCTGTTGGTGTGAATGTTTGTTTGTGAATGCCAGCCCTGTGATACGCTGGCGATCTGTCCATAGCGTACCCCCTCCTCTAGCCCAATGTCCGTTAGGATTGACTCCAGCCTTGCCACAACCCTGGTATGAATAATGGATGGATATTTGTATTGTTAACTTTAATTAGTCACTGAACTACTAAACAGGCTGACCTGTCAGTTAAGACTTGAGCTTTAACCCAATTCATATAAACAGACAACGCCTATGGTTGATTAACTTCTTCTGTGGTGAGACATGACCAGTGTGGATTTCAGTCAGAGCTTCAGTTGAGGCCAGAAAATGGCTGACAAGCTGCTGTTTGTTATTTTTCTCTCCCTGTCTCATTGTTTTGATCCCTCTGTGTTTGTGTGTGTGTGTGTGTGTGTGTGTGTGTGTGTGTGTGTGTGTGTGTGTGTGTGTGTGTGTGTGTATTTTTGTTTGTGTGTGTGTGTGTTTGTGTATGTGTGTTCGCAGCCATCGGTCCATTCCAGGATTGAAATTAGTTCCAGCCCGTTCCCCTAATAGCTCCATAGATCATTGCTCTGTTCCATTTAGTAATCAGAGGACAGCTGTAGTCGCGTCCTCCACGCAAGAAATTACTCACTTTAATGAAGAAAGTGTAATTATATTTTCTCTGCAGAAAGAGGGGGAGAGAGGGAGAGAGAGACAGGGAGAAAAGAATTGGGGAAGCCTAAATGGAAGATTGAGGTTAAACACACACACACAGTGATTGACTGTTACAGTTAACTAGGTTGGACTAGTGTCAATCCAGTGTCAGTCCAGATACTGATTTCTGTTTGTTGCTTCTTATCAGGGATATTGTGTCGTACTTCAAAAAACATCTCTTGAACAATACAGAATATGTACAATCAATGCGCAACAGAAGAAGAACTGCTTGCAGTGCAACAAAACCTTCGCCAAGGAGGTTGTGTTGACATCCCTGTCCATTTCTTTGTTACTTGGTTGTTTGGTTTGTTAGAAAGATTGCGCAACTCTTTAATGAAATTCCAAGAAACCTTATGATAAGGCATTTTGGAATGTATCCAGTATGTTCCTTTTGTTTAGGATTCAGATGAAAAATTATCTGACCGTTGGTCCTTGGTGGAAATATGTGATCCACTGAGTGCTCTAGTTTGTTGGTTGTTGAGATGAAGGGTTTACATTAGCATGACTTTTAACACTGACATTGTGAGTCTCTTGTTTGTATCGATGGCGGAAGCTGCCAATAACAATGAAAACTATATATTAAGGTAATTACCTCAGTCAAGAAGGTGACATTTTCAGCCTGTTCGTTTCTTTGTGGTACATACTATTTGAAAATGTTCATCACTAGTGCCAACAGTTCAGACGTACAGAATGTGGAAAAACATAATGTCACACAGGATCAGTTCTGTTTCCCTGTGGTAGAATGAAAACCTGCAAGAAACCTCAGTTTCTGTTTGTGTCCTCAAATTGGATTCCTCACATTAATCTGGTTTGTTGTGTCGATGTTTCAATGGAGAACTGAAACTGACTCGGCTCATGGGTGATGATTTTTGCATTGAGAGACTTAACACAGTTATATTTAACTCTGTTTGTGTATCACATCACTGCTCCGACTGTGATAATGAGATGTTTCTTCTTCAGCTGATTTTACTTTCACTCTGTAAAATCAACTACTGATTGGACACAGAGAAGACGATCATTGTTGGAGATGACCCCCCCCCCCCCCCCCCCCCCCCCCACACACACACACACACACACACACACACACACAAGGCTCAGCTGCTGCTCTATATCCCGCTGGTTAATGTGTATTGATGAATCAGTCTGCGGCCTCGCTGGAGGTCATTGATCGTCCTTCTCATCATTTTACAAAATCTGAGTGTATTTCGTGTTGAGGACTCACAGCCTCCGAGCATGAGACACACAGTGAGTTGTAAACTTTATTGAAACAGGACCTGGGTCACAAACAAAACACATATAAACCTAAAAATAAACAGCTATTTTAAGGAAAATGCTAATGAACCTCAGCATGTTCTGTCACAACTCAGGTGAGACGCTGACAAGATGGTTTCTTTGTGTCTCTGGAGCTTTTTACTTTAGTGTCTTCATGTAAAGAGTCATTCTCTTTAAATAAACCTCCGGGACTGTGAAACTGGAAAATCAAAAATTGATTCAAACAGTTACTGACTGTGTCATCAGCTGATGATCAGATGTTCAGTTTTATGGAGATTTCAACCACAGTTTGTGTTCTTTCTTTTACATCTGCTCTTCAGATGAGATCAACAGAGAACTATATTTTCCTTAGCTATAAATTATTATTTGTATTTATCTGTAAAAAGTCCTCTGCAGTTTGAGCCACATGCGCGTGCGCGCTCGCGCACACACACACACACACACACACACACACACACACACACACACACACACACAGAGGAAGAGGAGATAGAGAGAGTAGTGGTCCAAGTGAAGGGTCTGAGTTTTTTCTTGGCCTGCTGCCGTGTCAGATCTTTTTGAGCTCTTTGGAGTGAGAAGTCAGCGACCCATCTGGGATTCAGCTCTTTGCGTGACCCGAGTCCTCTTTACTGTAATGAATGCATGCACGCACAGGCACGTGTACACACGCACACACACACACACACACACACACACACACACACACACACACACACACACACACACACACACACACACACACACACACACACACACACACACACACACACACACACACACACTCTCTCTCTGACACACAGAGCCTAAGGTCATCCATGTCTGTGCCAGTCGAAGCAGAATGCTCTTCCAAGTGATCAAGACATGCAATGTTCTTTACGTCTGTGGCAGGTTTTTCATCCTGTCACATCTTTCGTAATAAACTAAAAGAAGCTGGTATCTATAAGCATCATGTTGCCTTAAATTCTCTGTCCAGAATTTAAAAAATCTGAAAACCACTGAGAAATCGAATTTATTTTATTGTAGTGGGAAGAGTCTAAAGATTTATAAAACTCCTTCATTGCGTCATTCTGCTGCAGTGGATGTGAGTGTCTGTTTAAAGGCCGGTTTATTTCCTGCAGACTCTGGTCTGTGGAGACTAAACATAGAACAGGATCTGTGTTAGCCTGTTAATTAATTTCTTCTGTTAAATCAGATTTTCTTGTTTTTTTCCTACACAACAAAACAATGAAATCCCCCAGCATTATAATACTATTAAATATGAAACTTAATCAAAAGTTAATCATGTCAGCTGCTGTTACAGGCAGATGATCTTTTTTTGTGTGTCTGTTCACGATGTACGGTGTCTTTATGTATGGTCACTTAAACAGGTTGCATGTGTGTATATTGATGATGTTACTGCACACTTAATGCTGATGGAAAAGGAAGATAAGGATGAAGCTACAAACTTGGAGAACTCACTCTAATATTTATTTTGATTATCAAGAGGAAATGGTGTTTGGCGGTTTCCTTGTGCTGAGATTTCTGATGCACTGTTTACTTTGGCCCTTGGTGTATTCTAGCCCTCGTTCGTGCCTCTTCTGTATCAATATTACATTTGAGTCACACGGCTGAGCATCTGGTTTTTTCTGAAAAATAAATGACCAGTGATCTTTGAAAAACCCAGAAGGTCATTTAATAGCTCTTAAAGGTATTTCACCGAATCCTCAAAGACTCTTGGAACCATCTGGATGAGTAAATATTAAGCTCGCTCTCAGGCACATGTATGTAGACATGCCTTCACTATGCACTGTTGCATGATATTAAGTCACGCATCTTCATGCGTTTATAAACACAGTGAAAGAGCTTTTGAGCAGAAAAACCAAAGGAAAAAAATGAAAGGATGATCCGACTGCAGCGTGTCAGCAGCTGCTGTTGGTTATCATTAAATGATATCGACATGCCGTGTAATGCAAAACGTTCTTTTTTTTTTTTTTTCTTAAAGATTATTCATAACACTGAATTACTGGAATGTAATGTAGATTTTTGCTGCTCACCAAATCATAGAAAGTTTCAGCAGAAGAAACACGAGTGTGATAATAATTAGGAGGCCTGTTAGTTTACAGTGTTTTCATAAAGGGTGTGGGCCAGCTGAGAGCACGGCTTCTGTAGGTGTTACCATGGCAACTATGCACTTGGTCATATGTCACACAGTTAATAAAAAGGCAGTTCAGGCCTCAGATCCACTTCTTTTTATTTGAGAGAAAACGGCAGAGAACACTTTGTGGAGGAAGTTGATATATTATACTGTGAAATATCAAGCTTCACATTTCTTTGTCATAAGGGTTTGATATGTTGGAGTTGAGCCTTTGCCTTTTAAAGAATATATATACTGGGCACCATATCAGTGTTCGAAAATGTTTTACTTTATATACTTCTAAGTGTATAAAGATGGACATGAGGGCTGCTCCCCAATAGTGAAGCCAAAGTGTCTTGATTGCCCCCTGGTGGCTGGCTGCAGTATAGGTCATAACGCCTGCCTCGTCCATGTCAATGGAGGACCAAACTAAACAATAGAAGTACATGTCAAATAAATGTGTCTCAGAGATGTTTGTCATTTTAAAATCACGCTGATGTTTTAATCAGACATTTGATGTTAAAAAGGGGTGAAATGTCATGATTGACAGCTGAGATTGACTCACAGTTGGTCCACCGCTGTATCACCTGCACAGACTCTGGATACAAACATCCACGATACCCGAACAGTTTCAGCTACACTTTTATGCTTGAAGCAGTTGAAACTGAAGTATGACTTGAGCATCACTTCTGTCAGTGATACACACAGGGACTGTTAGTCCAGCCGTGGGACAGCAGTGAAAGAGTAAAGCAAGACGCAGACAAAGACTGAGGTGGCGGGTGACCTGCAGAGATGATAAATGAAACCTCTGTCTTTGTAGTTGACATTAAAAAGTCAGAACAATGAGAGCAGACATTAATACACGCTGCCGTAGTTTAATCTGACAGAGCGAGGATGAATGAAAGTGAGAAAGGATGAACCTGCACGTTGGCTGATGAGGCTGTAAATTGGAAGAGACCTCTTTTTGGACCAATGAAGTCCATTTCTGCAGGAAGCTGAAATCCATAAATATCTGTGACAGGCGAGCGTGCTGCTCCACTCATCTCCACGGGGATCGGTGGAATGATGCCAGACACCAGATGAAACTCGCTGTCACAATCACAACGTTACGCCAGAAAAAAACAGACTCGTATCGATCAAGCAGCCGGCAAAGCTCCTGACTCACTTTATTTTAGTCTGTCAGGAGCTTTCAGCATCAGACACTGACTTCAGAATGATCAAACAAAACTTTGAACTAAACCACGGTGTGATGAAACATGGCTGATGAAGAATTTGACAACCGGTTTATTTTTATAATCTCTGTTTGTGCAGCAGCTCATCACGTGGATGTTTCTTTTTCTTCAGCTCCAAACCACAGACACACTCGGGCTGACATGTTAAGAAGCTGTACAGTTAGGAAATATGGTCTTATAATCTTTTAATATTTAATTCAAGCTTTTATTTTAGATTTGTTTTGAATATTTATCACTTAAATTGACTCCTTGCGTCACGTTTTATGTCACCTTGCCTCATTTCTTCTTCTCCAACCTCACCTCATCACTTTTTTCACACCATACCTCATTGCACATCTCTAGATCTCATCTCATGTCACCTCCTCTCACTTTATCCTGCCTCATCTCACCTTGTCGTATCTCTTCTCACCCGTGACTGGAGTGACTACTATGGAGCCGCAGGGACAAATATTCCTGGTCTCCATCAACCCCCACTGTAGGTGTCAGTTTGAGGGACACAGTAACCAGCTGTGCTCCAGAGCTGAAACGATGAGCTGATTGATAGAAAATATTTCTAGGAGTTTTTCAAGCCTCTAAAACGGAGACGTTTGAAAACGCTGCTGATTCTGATTTTGGTTTGAGAAGTCAGAGGCTGCAGCTGCCAGCGCTGAACGGAAATGAAACCGTCGGTAACAGTTTCACCTCGCTGTCACTCTAACCAAAGAAACTCTTTGTCTTAGGTTGGCAGATTGGGTCATATCCCATATTACAATGCATGTAGATGCACTGTATGAATGATTGCATGGATCTGTGAATGGGAATTGTCAAGTGCTTTGAGAGGTCATCATGTCACATCATCTCATTTCCTCTTATGTCCTGTAATCTCATGTTGCCTAATTTTATTTTTCCTCATCTCAATCTCATTATAATCCACACTTTCATTCACCTCATTCCCTCCAAACTCGTCTCACTGCCGCTCTCGCTTCTCCTCTGCTCTAATACTTTCGACTTCCTTCCCTTCAGCCGGCCTCCTCTCATCTCACATCCCCTCATCTACATAATATCATCCCTCATCTCAGTCAGGCTTACTTTTAAATCGCTGAATAATTCTGCTGTTGAAGCCACACAGTTACGGTCATGTGACATTCGTGATGAGGAAACTAGTCACTCTGTGAGCATCCTGGTTGCTCTGAAAGTAGATGAAACCTCAAAATGGTCAGGAAATATAATGTGGTAGTTTTACCAGAGTCCTTCCAAAGACATTAGACAGAAGGAAAGAAGTCCAGATAAAGAGGAAGAGGAGGGGATCTCTCCATTCAGCCTGTCTGCAGAGAATAATCAGAGATGGAGTAAGAAGCCATTATTAAAACATTTAAAGACAGAAACGTGCCTGAGCGCATGTTGGTGCTGACTTACAGAGTCGTCCTCCATTAGAAATCCTGGCAGTGCAGAGTGTTGAAATTCAGAGCACGTTCCACTGCACATCTCCAAACTCCACCAACAGTCCACAGCAGCCATGTTTCTGCCCACTCAGCCGCGCAGAGGAACTCACAGATTCTGAGGTTTTACTGAAAAACACCAGATTACCCAGAAACATCAGGGACGAGTCTGATCGTTTTAACGTGACTTCATTCAGCCTCGTCTCTGTGCAGCTGCAAATAAACCCTGTTTAATGAAGTTAAAGATTCCTGCTTATTTTCCCTCATGAATTGATATGGCACAATAAGTAATCTGGAAATGCTGTTTTAATAAAAATCAATAATAAAAGAGATCCAAAGATGTAACCCTCCTGCTCAACCCCCAAATTAAGCATCAGATTAGACTGAGAACTCTTTTGGTTTTATATGAAGATTGAATGAAGGGTTGGAAATGAGTCACTGCTGGAAAACGACAGTCACAGCTCTGGAATCAGTATCTCATACATATCGTTTGGTCCTCAGCAAACTGTAAGAGATCTTTTAGAACTGGAACAGAAAACATCACGCATTTTTTTACAATTAACCAAATGAATCGGTTTGTTGTAGCCGTCTTGTGACTGATATTTAACGAAGCCTGAAGGCGAGGACGATGCTACACTTCAGAGCACAGTTTTATATATTCACACCTTCTTATCTTATTCCACTTTTATTGATTTTGTTTGATTATTGGTTTTCAGAATGAATAATTACTTCTATCTTGTGTGTTTATATATATATATATATTGTGTTTAATCGTCATTAGCTCTGTTTAAAGCAGCTGATTCAGGCCCGGGTGTCTCTGATTAGGTGGTGTTTTACTGACACGGAGCAGTTTGGCTCTGGTGGAGCAGCAGATTGTTTGTACAGCAGGGGTGAGTTCAGGCTGTCATGATTACAACAGACACACACCTATTGTCCCCAACATAGGGCGGGGACATAAGCTAGGGGCCACAGGTTTAACCTGAAGGGTTGCGAGATGATTAACTGGAATCGAGAGAAAACATTCCTCAGGTATCTTAGTTAAATCTATTTCTTCAGGCTTATCTCTAATATTTACTTTTTTATCCTGTGGATTATCATTTTTCATTTTTATTACAAATAAAATATTTTCGCTTTGGTTAAGTTGATTGTAAACTGAGACAAATGGAGTCAGTGACGAGGTCAGAAGTTATAAATGTTGGGAAACCATGTCTATACACAACAAACACAGATTAGTGATACCCAGAAACTAGGTAACTACTTGTGGTTATTTATATATTTCAAATCAGATTGGAGGGCAGCAGGATGCAGTGGTTGGCTTCACAGAAAAAGGTTTCCAGTTTGAATCCCAGTTCGGCTGGGATCTCTCTGTGTGGAGTTTACATGTTCTCCTTGTGTGTGTGGGTTTTCTCCTGATACTCCAGCTTCACAGATACGCAGTTCAAAGTCATGCAGCTCTGGTTAATTGGAGACTCTGAATTGACCATATGTGTGAATGTTTTGTTTCTATATGTTGGCCCCCTAATACATCAGCAGATATGAGGTATTGATAATGGATTGTTCTTCCGATAAATTTGCACCTGAATTGAATTAGTTTGACCTCGTCCTTTTTTCCCAATCCAATCCCTGGACACAAAGCAGGAAATGATAAATACAAAAATGCTAAATTTTTCTGGGTGGGACAAATCTGTTTCGGGGATTCGCCAGATAAAACAGGATATGGAAAAAGCTTGTTCTCTCCCTGCAACAAAAGTAGGTCATTTTGCTAAACTACAGCTTGTATAATCACAAGTATTATCACTGTGGTGCATCTTCTGCCCTCTGTGATTGTAGGTGCACACCCATGTACCAAGCTCAACACACTGTCACTAAATAGTGAAGACAGGAAACAGGTTTTCAAACCTTTGCAAAGGAAGCATGTGTTGAATCAATAGTGACAACTAATTCAATAATAGTGATTACATATACAGAAACAGTGAGATTCATTAACACAAGGAAATTGAGTTCACAGAAGAACAGACAATCTTATAAAGTACCATCAGTCAATATCAGCATTAAACTCCTGAAGATTTATCGTAGCCAATTACTTTGTTTGTTCCACTTCTTGTTTTAACTCTTGCTTTTGATGGTTATTGTTACAAGACATGTAAAAACCATGGACCTGCTCAGTTCACACAGCCTCATATATATTTGTCAAAACTGGAAACACATGTCCACATATTTTAGGAGGTTATAAGGTCAAAAAACAAAACATTCATTTTAGATACTTGATTAAAAAAAAGACAATCTTTGGTGCTGAGTTACATTCAATGAGCTGACAACCTACCAGAGGTGGCCAAAGTACTCACATCCTTTACTGAAGTAAAAGTACAGATACTTGTGTAAAAAAAGACTCTGGTAAACGTAGAAGTACTGATTCAACTAAAAAGTAAAAGTGTACAGGCTCTGAAATGTACAAAAGTAAAAATGAATTCTTAACTTCAGTGATACACAATGCCTCTTTTGATAACTCAGCAAAATGAAAAAAAGTTGTAGGCACACAAAATAGGATAATTTTACTCTTTTGTTAACAACCGGCACAGAGCAGAAAAACATCACTGGGCACAGTCTAGTTTTGCTGCCAAATTTCAGACAGAATAATAAAGACTGAGCTGAACCGAAGTCCTGCATGAGCACCTGGATCAACCTTTACAGGGAATAAATGGATGGGGCCTGGCAGGGCGCCGAGAACACTATCCAACTTGACCATCTAGAGGAAGTAAAAGTCGAAAAAGGTTTCCGTAGGTGAAGTACAGCCGCTGGGCCTCAGACAGCCATGGCAGCCCGACCAACCTCCGGGCGCTTAGGGTCTCGCGCTGCCCCCCTGACGGCACACACGCCGCCGGGGCAAGCGAGTGAGCGAGCGGTGCTCTGTGCGTAAAAGCATCAAAACAAGTAACGATCCAGTTTTGAGAATGTAAGGAGTAGAAAGTACAGATATTTGTGTTCAAATGTAGCGAGTAAAATGAAAAGGTGTCAGGAAAATAAACCCTCAAGTAAAGTACAGATACCTGAAAATTCTACTTAAGTATTTGTACTTTGTTTCTTCCCACCTCTGCCTATCAGTCTGAGCGGTTACTTTAGCTACTTCCTTCTTCTTGACAGGTCTTCTGCGTTGGTGTGAATATTAACGTGTTGTGTTTTTCTCTGTAGGTCTGTCTGGTAACCCCGTTGATCTGGAGAAACGTCACACGGCGTTTGGCAAAAATTTCATCCCCCCCAAGAAGGCCAAGACGTTTCTGCAGCTGGTGTGGGAGGCTCTGCAAGACGTCACGCTTATCATCCTGGAAATCGCTGCCATCATCTCACTGGGCCTGTCCTTCTACCATCCACCAGGGGGAGACAGTGAAGGTCAGTGCATTTAGGTTTCTCTTTAAACAAATTAAATCGCAGACGGGGCTGTCGATATCTTTTGCGGCACTAAAAAATCGCTCCTGTTCAACAGCATGCGGTCAGGTAGAAGGAGGCGTGGAGGACGAGGGCGAGGCCCAGGCTGGCTGGATCGAAGGTGCTGCTATCCTGTTCTCGGTCATCATTGTGGTGCTGGTGACGGCCTTCAACGATTGGTCCAAGGAGAAGCAGTTCCGTGGGCTGCAGAGTCGCATCGAGCAGGAACAGAAGTTCACTGTCATCCGCAAAGGCCAGGTCATCCAGATCCCCGTGGCTGAGCTTGTGGTGGGAGACATCGCTCAGATCAAATACGGTACGAGACCTCACATGTCAGACTGAACATCAGACATGTGACGTTAATAAAAGCCTCTATTCAATGAATTCGCCCCAAGATTCTTGTAGTTTCATTCACACTGCATGGCCACATGTTGTCAAAGAAATCCTTACATGCTGTCACATTAAGATTTACCCTCATTGGTACTGGGGCTGACAAACAGTACACAAAATAAATTATAATAAACAGCATATTCCAGTTGACCATATAATGTGAAGCTGACTGGAAATGAAAGTGATCCACTTTGCCTTCAAGGGTTGAAGGGACCCTCTGACCTCTAACCTCTGAACTTGCAGGTGACCTTCTGCCTGCTGATGGGATCCTGATCCAAGGAAATGACTTGAAGATTGACGAAAGCTCACTGACCGGAGAATCCGACCAGGTCCGCAAATCTATGGAGAAGGACCCCATGCTGCTGTCCGGTGAGTGATAGTTGCGTGAGGAAAAGTCAGTGATCAAACTTCATAACCACTAACTGACTTACTGACTTCAAAGCTTGTCGAAGTTGTTCAGATTTAAATATACAAAGGTTACTGGTTCAAACTTAAATAAACACACGAACAAACTTCTTACTTAACTTTGTGAATCTGACGTTAATCCTCATCACCAAAGGTAATATGCTGTAGATTGAAAATCCTTAAGGAACTCACAACACAACTCAAATACTGACGCAGGTATTTCTTAAGTATTTAATGAGAAAATCATAAATGATTTCACATTAATCTAAAATGAAAAGAAATGACCATAATGAAAAACCTAAAACTTGGTGTCAGTTGTGACTTGTAGCTCTTGAATCTCTCTTCAGGAACCCACGTGATGGAAGGATCAGGCAGGATGGTGGTGTCAGCCGTCGGCCTCAACTCTCAAACCGGCATCATCTTTACTCTCCTGGGAGCCAGTGAGCACGACGAAGAGAAGAAGGTCAAGAAAAGTAAGACATGAGGCGAAGCCTGTGATAACACCTCTGAAAAAAAACACACAACTAATGTTGAAGTGTCAAAGGTCACATGAGCAGAGTAACTGTGTGAAGTGTTTAGAGGGAAGTTTGACAAGAAAGACGACTATCACTGTGACGGTTTCTGAATATTTCTACTCTACTGTTTGAACGGTGCAGATTGGAGATGTTTGCACATTTTTATCAGTTGTTTTTGAAGCTTCTCTTGTCACACTCGCTGGCTCTGTCAGCAGGTAGACTTCATCCAGTCTGGGCTGACAACAGCAGAGCTGTTTGAAGGGTCTAACTGTAGCGTTTTCACTTTATTCAGCTTCAATCGGAACACCAGAGAAATGTTAGTGAATAAATGAGACCACGGGTGAAGTGACCTGTAGTGAGGTTGTTGTTTCTGTGCTCTTATCTGCTGAACATCAGCTAAACACAACAGATGTGAGATTCAAACATGGCTGAAAAGGGATGTGAAACCTGCACCGGCAACGAGTTCACAAGTTTACTTCACTAACACAGCTTAGCAACCGTAACAAGGCCTGGCAGATCTGTCAGTGTTTGGGTTTCTTTAACGTAGACGCATTAGGAGATCGATTAGTTTGAGATAGATTCAATCATGAAAAGGTCAACTTGACTCGTGAGGTTGAGTATAGATAGATGGATAAATAGATAGATGGATAGATAGATAGATAGATAGATGGATAAATAGATAGATGGATAAATAGATAGATGGATAGATAGATGGATAGCTGATAGATATATAGATATGATGTTTCTCTTTATATACTGTCTGAAATAATTATTTAAAAAACTATCTATGAATGTTGATAGTAAATTTCCCTCCTTTAACTGAAGTGTTAGGCCACAGGTTCACACACAGACGAATGCTGCGGATCAAAGTTCACAGGTTACACTGCAGATTTGCTTCGCCAAGCAAACCTCCTCATTTGCACAAATTGAAAGCGAATGGGATACGAAGGTTCTGCCACTTTTTCCAATTTGTGTACTTGTCGATGAAGGCATCATATTTCACTCAGCCCACAGTTTGAACATTTTCCACGCAGACCTTGAACAAATGAATTGAACTACATCCTGGTCTCATTTATTTGTGGTAGTTTCTGGCCATTATCCTGAGTTTTTGATTTGACATGGATGTAATGTTGGTTAAAAATGTGAAACGTAACCTTCCCCCTGTTAACATAACAGCTGGTTTTAAAGTGGAACCCTTCAAAAGCCAAAGTGCAGACGATCCTCGTACTGTTACAGAGCAGTTTGATGTAAACCAACAGGCTTCTGCAGTCGGTCTCTATTGCTTTTGATTTGCTTGTGATCACGCTAACCCCCTTTTACTCATGTCTTTTTCTTTAGTTTGTTTTTTGTCTGATCATTTGTTTTATTTGCTAAAGTTTTGAGTTTGTCAGGCATTCATTGTGAACTGGCTGAATGTACCAGCTCAGTGGAGAGAGACGCTCAGGTTTACGTTTCGGCCTCCAGTCACAAAAATAAATCCTATTAGGAAGACCACAAGGCACAAAGTTTTCACACTCATCTGAAATCAATGTTGTATTTAGATTAGCATCTCCAACACTGTACTGTTACACTTCATTCCTCATTGACATAATACATTCCCTAGGCTCATTGTTGTAGCTTTATCTTTAGCTAATCTAAACCATAAATCAATTATCAAACCTGAAACATCTGAAGTAAGAACTGGACAAAATGGCTGCAAAATGCTCTCACTTTCCAACATTGTCTTCATTTTCCAAAACTGCCCTCATTTCCCCAAAAGGTTCCACACCCTCTGAATCTGAGACTTTAACAGGGTGTCACAAAATACAAGTACACAAACACACACACAGGCTCCGCTGTGTGTCTCTTGTGTGACAGCAGATTCTACAGTCACACATGGCTGCAGCAACTCGCCACTCACACACTCATGCATTCATTCATTTCCAGTCACACCCACTGGTTATCTTGCTGCACTCGGTATGTGCAAACACACACACACACACACACACACACACACTTGCAGCAGTTCAGCCTCAGTCATCACTCACGACACACCAGCTGAATAATAAAGAGCTGTGTACAAGTGTGTGTGTGCTTGTGTGCATGTGTTGGATTTGACCTTGCCGATCCTCCTTACACAAATAAAATAGTGCACTTTAGAGCAACAGGAAGTTAATGTCCTCATGAAGAAAAACTTAATTAACCTGCGCGCGCGCACAAACACACACACACACACACACACACACACACACACACACACACACACACACACACAAACTCTCTCAGTCACCTGTTTGATCAACAAGGTTAAATAAAAGCATAACCTCAACAAATTCAACGTCTTCTGTCTTCATAAGAAAACCAGTAGGGAGACGACAGGAAATGAAATGATCGAGAGATGTGGAACAGCCTTTAATGAAAGTTCAGTGTCAGGGAAGAATCAACAATGACACAACAAGTGAAATCAAAAACAAACAGAAACATGAGGTAATAATTAACAGCACAGCCTGACGATGAGTACTTTTGGAGGTCAATACCGATGTTAGGGAGTAAAAAAGGTCCGCTATTGATATATTGGCCAATTTAAAAAATGTCATCAAACCCTTTTGACAAAGAGTTTTGTAGAATTAAAGCTTGATATCTTACAGGTTAACCATATACTTTTATTATAAGTAACTAGATTAAAACACAAAAAGAACCAAAGATATAGAACTGGAAATAAGAGAATAAAAATTACTTAAACTGCAAGGATAAATGCACAGCTTTTTGCATTTTGTAAAATAAAACATTTTCATTTCACCAAACATAAAAGCAGATACTGATGTGTCTTTGAAAGGCTCATATCAGCTGATTATTAATTATAATTGGGCTCTAATTGATATCATTATACACATTGTTGTTTATATATACATACATATCATTGTAACATTCTATTGATATGAGTGATATACTGATCAATTGATTAGTTGATTAGCCGTCAAAAATGGCGGCCTTGGTTCTCCACAGCAGGGAGTCATGTGTCTCTCTCCTCTGATTGGTCCATTCCTGCCCACAACACACACACGACACACACACACACACACCTGTGGGTTTCTATCAGTTTGAACCTTTGTGTTTTCCCTCAGTTTGATTTGATCTTATTTTTCCTTTGAACCATCTTATCAGCATTCCGCCCTCTCTCTCTGTCCGAACAGGTAAAAAACAAGGACCCCCCGAAAATCGCAACAAAGGTAACCCCTCCATTCATCCATCTGTCCCTCTCTGTCCCTCCATCCTCCCTGTTACTCACCCTCCTCCTCACCCTCCACCCAGCGGCAGGAGGGGGGTGTCTCGTCCATCTCTTTCTCTCTCTCTCTCTCTGCTGTAAAAAGGGGGACGTTCTCTCGCCTTGCTTTACCTGTCGAAGGGTGCAACTCTCAACCGTCAAGTCTTTGACAGCCAATCACATCGTCCGCAGTCGTCATGGGTGACTGGACTTATATTTCTGACTCTGTTCTAAACGCAGGATGAGACAATTTGAACATAGATGTTTTGTTTTTGTAAGAACATAAATTACATTATATAGGGAATGATCAATGATAACTAAGGAATTATTTGCTTTTGAGAACAAACACATATGTTGTGTTTGTCATTAATCACATTAATGTGTAATTACCTCCCTCACTCTGTTTTACTCATTAGCTCTCTAAGCTAATTAGCTGTCCTGATGGTGCCAAGCATGCAACCTATGTTGTTTTTATCATAAGGACGTTTATCTTTATTTTCTGTTTTATAGAGTTAATATTTATTCATTAATCACAGATTAATTGAATCATAAATGAATAATTAAAACTGTCATTGGTGAGCGAGGTAGCTACAGTATGTTTAAACACACTTGTGCTGTTGAGTTTAATTATGTAGAGATGCAGTTTTACTCTTTTGAAGGGAACTACATCTGACTGGAACACTTTGGCAGTGTCACTACTAATGATCAAGCTAGATACGTAGTTTCATTAGTTGCTTGTTATCTGGATTAGTTTGGCCAGTCATGATCCAACACAACCAGATTTTTGGCTAATAAAATAGACATTTAGTTCCAAACACAATTTCATGAATTAAACAAACTCGCTTTGGAACCAGAACTGAAGAGTGTGCAGACGAGACGAGACGTTAACGTGAGCTGATGAGTGAAACTGAGTGTTTGAGGGGTTTTAATATCTGCCAATGTGGATAATAACAAACAAGCAAATGTATTTACTGAACACTAAATGTGTTTTTTTCTGCTATTATTTATTGTGTTAATAGTTTCTCTACAAAAAGTAACGTGTTTGTTGTTTGTTCTCTGTCCTCAAAATGTCCGATTTCACAGTGAGAACTGAGACATGAATACAAGTCCATCAGTGCTGGGCCACTTTACGCACTGGTCTGACCTCTGAGGTGTCCCTGTGTTGACATCAAGTGCCCATTTTAGTGCCTTGAAATATTTAACATCTAATGGATTTGTGTGTATGTGTGTGTGTGTGTGCATTGATGATATCATTGCTCCAACCTCCAAACTCAACCAGTCAACCTTCCAAATGTCCCATGTGATCCAACACATGTCCAGCGTCCTCTTCCAAGCTGTCTCAAGTCAACACACACACATGCACTCATGCGCACACACACACACACACACACACACACACACACAGAGCTCCCCTCCTCCCGACCTCCCATGGTTTGAGCATCTGCTGCAGGCAGAATGCTTCTTGATGTACACAGAAACACACACACACACTCACACACTCGATGTTCTTGGACGGTCATCACAGTTTTGCACACAGAAATAATGAACAGACGGAGCTGCAGTCACAGATGACCTCCACTAAAAACACATCACGAACTTAACACCTTCGGTCACGTCCTCAACAACTCAGCAGCTCCACTGGGATTTTTAGCCTCTTTTAGCTCGTAGCTATGTTTTTTTGACAGATCACCTGTTTGCAGCTGTTTCCACACGAGCTGAATGTGGAAAAAGGACATTTTTTTTAACCTTGTTAGAGCTGTTGGAAGAGTTATTTGGCGCCCTAGTGATCAAAAATCAAGTTACACACCTTTAAAGTCCCATCGTTGACATTAAACATACTTCAAGGTGTTTCTGTTGCCTTCAAAACTTTTATTTTATTGTTTTTCTCATCACAATAAGCTGCTAAATGTAACATTTCCTACAGATGTTTCATTATGAAACTATAATAAAAGGAAGAATCAGGGTTGTGCACATAGACAGAACAACATGACAGCTCCCCAAAAGTGAAGCCAAAGTGTCTCGATTGCCCCCTGGTGGCTGGCTGCAAGATGGCTTCTGTCCTTTTAGTTAGATCTTATCACATTAATGTGTGTTAAAGTGTTCATGTTTGTGGTAAGTTTGGATTTAATAACCTATTTGATATAAAAACGGGCTGAGACATCATGAGTGACAGCTGAGACGACTCGTGATTGGTCGAATGCGTGTCATCGGGACTTTGCTTTGTCTCCACTCCACTGCTACTGCGCAGACGATGGCTCGATGAGAAAAAGTGCAAGATGGAGGCGTCCGCATTAGAGATATCTTGGCTTTAAGTTTTGTACAACTGGAGTCAGTGGAGACGTGTTGTTCTATTATCAGCTAAATTAAATGGGAGCAGAGTAGAAACGAGGTCATGTGACACTCTGCTCCTCTCACTTCTTTTCGACATTGACACTTTTCATTCACAGATAAATCCTCTTACTTTTACTTCACTTGGTTTTGTTTGATCAGCGTTAACAACTAAAGACTTCCTGCAGACGTCACAATAAAAACACATTTGTTCATTTTAAGTCATTTTATTCGGGAGTTCTGTAGAGGATTATAATTTGCCACATGATTCGTTTTTCCCACCACACGGTTCAATACATTTATTATCTTCTAATGACTGTGACTTTCTGTTGACACCACTGAGAAAAACAAACGGATCCCAGCAGTGCCGTGATGTTTTTGGCTGTTTTCGAGGCTCTGAGTGTGTGTGGGAGTTGCACCCTTGCAGTATTAGTGGGCTGTGGGCTGTCGTCTGTTCTGTTTATGTATCCTCAGTTTCTTTTATTTATTTCTCTTTTTTGTTTGGCCTTTGATTCCTCTCATTTCTCTCACTGTTGCCTCTTTGCAGGGTGTTGCTCAGGACTTCATGTTGTCTTGTAATCACTGTTTGACTCTCTCCCTCCTCTCTGTTCTTCTCCTGTCTTGCTGAAGTCTCCTGCAGCCTCCACAGCTCTGCAGCCTCCACTACCTCCTCTTGTCTTTCTCTGTTGTGGTTCTGCATCGCTGTCGTTTTTCTTTTCTTTTTTGAGGTGATCCTTTGAGTTTGTCTTCTATTCGTTGACTTGCTTTCTTTTTTTTGGATTGTCAGACACCCTCTACCCTCTGCCCGCCATGCGTTCTCCCATGGTTCAGTGCTGCGCCTGTTTACAGTTCTGTGGTTGGTCAGTGGGTCTCAGTCCTGTTCATGTAAAGCTGTGTCAGTTAGTTCTATGTTGTGGCTTGTCTTCAGACTAGACCATGTGCATAAAGCTCCACAGCTTCCTGGTTTGACACCGACTCATCCCCACATTCGGAATGTCTCAATGCCACGTTGAGGTCGTAATGTTCAGAAATTAATTTGGGGAGCGTATTTTCATTCTGATGACACAGAGGGAGTTCAAAAAACACATTGCTACAAGTGAACAGATAAACTCTCTGATTTTGTGCCATCGTGAAGGTCCCCAAGCTCAATGTGGATGTTTTCTACAAAATATCAACAATGAGCCGGGAGTCTCTTTTTTTTTTACAGACACTGAGCCTCGTGCAAGAATGTTTTCATTTCATTTTCTCAGATCTTATTCTCAGATCTTATTCCATCAACTTTGCTTGTACAAGTTTACAGATTTGTGGTAAACTGCTCCTGGAAGCTGATTAATGTCACTGTCTATTAGCAGGCACGTTACTCTTTATTGCCTTCTCATTCTGTTGCATCTGTGGAGATTTGTTTCCACAAAAATGTGTCCCAAGAGTAAATAACTTAATACTGCAAAAATCAGCTGAGAAAACAAAAATACAAGTTTAGCCGTAGTGTGAACGCTAAAACGAGAATTTTTTTTACTGTAGACGTTAACATGACATCACCGAGCCAAGTGAAGCACAAAGGGTTTGACGTGAAGTTCAACAGTCTTGCTCAAATGACTAATATGGGAGGTGGTGAAGTCGACATGAAGTCACAGAGAATGAACAAGATCATTCCATTACATAACCACGATGTCACACACAATGACAGGAAGTGACACAAAGACGCAGAGTGGGAACTGTTTTAAGTTGCATCGTCAAAATCCCTGAAACGTCTTTAAATGTGTTATGATCCTTGTTCTAATACTTACATATGTTTACCCCCTACCTCCCCTGTAAATAGACTGTAAAAGGTCCATACTGATTTACTTCTCAATGCAATCAAGAAAGAAGCTCCAGTATGATTAGAACAACTAGATCTAATTGCAAAGCATTGGCTTTATTACAATAGTCTCAATTAAAACAGGAACACGTTTCCATTCCTCCATCAGCAAATTTAAACACCAATAAAACAGTTTAAACATTTTCAGTAGCATAGAAAATTGTTTCACATTTACAATGTAAAATACAGAAGTATCTTCCACATTTGTGAAAAAATATATATATATATTTACTCATAAAATAATAATCTTTTTAAACTAAATGATAAAAGCAGTTAATAAGAGTTTAAAAGTCCAGCAATCATCAAACAAAGAAAAAATATATAAATAATCAAATAAAATATAGTTAACAAGAATGCTTTTGTAAAATAGATGTTGAAAAATAACTTTTACCACCATAACTTTCATTGCATCCACTCCATCAGCCTGTATTATGTTTTTCTTGCAGACTACATGTTATGAGTGTTTTTCCCCTGTGGAGAGAGACAAACTATCTTTACAGGATTAGTCGTCATGTTAAACTAAATCAGTGAGTGGATCAAGCTCCTTTAAATCGCTTCTGTTTGTACAACTGCTTCTTACACGAGGCTCGATCAGTGTTGTTTTGATAGATTTGAACTTTCAGCTGCAGAGACGTCCCAGAAGAGGACTGAAAAAAATACACTGCTCTACCCTCCCAAACACTTCAGATTACAACCCTCAGTTTTATTAATATTGACTTGTTTTGCTTTTGGACGCCTCCAGTGAAAGTTTCTCCAGCGGAAAACCGGACTAGATTTGATCGAATCAGACGTCTTCACTGACCCAGAAGGCTTCATTATCTGACACCTAGTGGATCATAGAAACAGGAAAAAAGGAACACGTTTTCCCCACATACATATTCCCCCATTGATTTTTAACTTCATTTGAATGTTATTAAATTGCCTGGTTAGATTTTGGAGAACCGGGGCACCCTTTATTACTGGTCATCCAGGAATCTTAACCTGCTTTATGTCCATGATCTGTTGGTATTGTTGGTTCCAGAAGTGATGTTGATCTTGTTACCAGCACAGTTAGCTGATAGATGGCGTTTGAGTATTTGTGTTTATCCGTATATTTAATGGCCCAATCATACATTTCCAATATTAAATAATCATTTAACAATGAAATTACGGGATTAGAAGACCTAAAAAAGATCCCTGTTTCATTCAGCGTTGTCAGCTCAGTTGTTCACGAGCGTCAAAACTAAGTGTTTCAGAATAAGTGTAGATCGGTTCTGTTTCTATTCATCACCTGCTTACGTTTCTTTTTGAATGCAAATATGACAAACAGCGCTGCATGGGCGTAGTGCAGCTGAATACAGTGTAAGCTCTTCAGCAGATATCAAACAGAACAAAAACGCTGTGTGTACAGTGCTACAGTCCAAACAGGATCACAGCTGATGAAGTGAAATGTAAATGCACTGTTTGTTTATGCAAATGAGGAGCGGAGCTGCCGAGCAGGACGTGAAAGCAGACGCCATGTCAGACTTCAGAGCGCAGCCTCGGCCCAAACGCTGAGCTCTGATGAGAAAGTGTGTGTGTGTGTGTGTGTGACTGACAGCCCCCTGTTAAATCCTCTCTGTTGTATCTGCTGTCCTCTGTTCTGTCTGCTGCTCTTCATTATGACCTGCTGCTCCCAACTTGTCTGTGACACTCTGAAAGCTACCTGGACCTTCCTCATGAATGTTCTGTGATCATAAAAATGACAACATGCTACCTACTCTCTGCATTCAGCCAAAGGGTCACCATGTTAATGAGAAAGAGTCAGGGGTCTCCTCTGATCTCTGAGAGAACTCGTCCGGTCGATTTCGACCTTCCGTCAGACTGAATCCATAACGTTTTTCTGCCTCTCTACCCTTTATCCCCACACCACTCCTGAACCCTCCCCCCTTCTTATTTTTGTTTTACAATTTATTATTTTATTGATTTAATTCATTCACCTGTCAACCCGTCCTGCCTCTCCTCATGCTCTCCATCTCTCTCCTCCATCTTCATACCTAAAAAATACAACCCATTCTCTTCATCCCATCCATCACTCTGTCCCATAACTCCCTCTCTCATCTCTCTCTTTAACCAACCTTTCCCCTCCCTCATTTACCTCTTAAAACCTGCTCCCTCCTCCTCCTCTTTTGACCCCTCAACCACTACCTTATCCCCTCCACACCCCTCCTCCTCCTTCAGCCAAGACGCAGGATGGCATCGCCCTTGAGATCCAGCCACTGAAGAGCGAGGAGGCCGCCGAGTTGGAGGAGAAGGAGGAGGCCAAACCAGTGAAGAAGGTCAACGTGACCAAGAAGGAGAAGTCGGTGCTGCAGGGCAAATTGACCAAACTGGCTGTACAGATCGGGAAGGCTGGTGAGGAGCACACGCACACAGATGCATGCACCCATGCACGCATGCACATGCACATGCAGGGTACTGACATAAAGTATAAAAATGTTTCACATGGATTCTGTGTCCGACACAACACAACAACTTCAAAGTCAAAGTTTTTCACAGAGACATTGAATTTACTGTAAATACATCAAAGGTTAAATAAGTTTGTTGGAGAATATTTAAGTATGACAAAATTTTATATGTTCCTCCCTGACTCATATCACTTCCTCCCACCAAGTTTCTCGGAATTGTGTTAAAACGTTTTTGTGTAATCCTGCTACAAACAAACCAACCAATGGACAGGGGTTAAAACATAATAACATGAGACACATGGTCTTTCTCAACAAGATGAACTTTGAACTAGTTCTAAAGACTCAAACCTGATAAACAATAACTGCAAAATATCGATAAGATAAAAACAACTATCATCAAATAAAAAATCTGAGCCTGATCAGTGTGAAATCTAGAAATGAGGCTGGATCATGATCTTGCAGAGTCAGTGGACACGCCCTCATTGATCTGCTGTATACTGAGCATTTGTCCCCTTGATGACGTGACATACTGTTGGATAATCACACTCACAACAGCCTCTGATTGTTACATCTGTTTCGTGGCTTGTTGAGCCAGTTTACGTGCTATTTCCAGAAATGTGGGCCTGTTCCTTTAAAAGCACACAGAGTGCTCAGGAGAGGCTGAGGGTCAGAACGCACTCACTTTTATTGGATGGATGTTTTATTGGTTCATCCCGGAATTGAAGGTATTTTCTGTGTCGTTTCAATTGACCTTAATACACTGAGGGGCTTTCTGGACAGAGTGGGGGGGGACCAGTCATGGACTAGCTTCAGTAATAAACTTCCCCTCATTACGGGACAGAAATAGAATTTGGGCTAAAACACTTTGAGGTAGTCAGTGACAGGAGAGATGACGCACAGAAGCACAAGCTCTGCAATTTCTCTTTCTCACCTGTTTGAGATTCCCTTCAGGATGTTGTCTGACTTCAAGACATTTATTTTCCTTGATGTTGCAAACGTCCTCGTCACTTTGCTGAAATATAATAAAATAACACTAAACTAGCTGTAATTTAACCAATGATTTCAGTAAGTTTCATAAGACACACTCTAATGTTGAATTCACAAATCAATCAAGTCAAATGTTAAAGGATAAATTCTGTCAAGAGCAACTATTTAATAACTGATGATAGCGACTGGCAGAAAAGAAGATTACGTAGAACAAATAAAAGATTTAATAAATGGTATGTGTCTTAGACACAGAGACATAATTAATTTCAACACATAATATAAAAATAACTTGTACTTGTGTTTTGCTGTCCTTATATCTGAACTCAGTTTTCCATCACAAATGCTCGTTTTGTTTCAGCGAACTGATGTTTACTGGATATCCAATTGTACTTGAATGCACCACAAGAACTTAACCTCATAGACGTATAATCTGTGACTTGATTTGAACATGAGCTCGTCATAAAACTTGCTCTTCTTATTCACCCAGGTCTGATCATGTCGGCTGTGACTGTCATCATCCTCATCCTCTACTTTGTGATCCACACCTTCGGGATCCAGGGTCGCACCTGGCTGCGTGAGTGCACCCCCATCTACATCCAGTACTTTGTCAAGTTCTTCATTATTGGTGTGACGGTGCTGGTGGTGGCCGTCCCCGAGGGGCTGCCTCTTGCTGTCACCATCTCTCTGGCCTACTCTGTTAAGGTAAGCAAGATGGGAAGTGAAGGGCATTGTGGGACATTTTTAACTTGTAGAGTCTTAAAAACGGCACCTATCAAACTTGTCATTAACTCTGAGACCTGTTCATGGAGCTTTCAAACTTTGCTCTCCATCTTTTAGAAAATGATGAAGGACAACAACCTGGTGCGTCACTTGGATGCCTGCGAAACCATGGGCAACGCCACGGCCATCTGTTCAGACAAGACGGGCACGCTGACCATGAACCGGATGACAGTGGTGCAGGCGTACATCGGTGACACACACTACAAAACTGTCCCTGAACCAGACGCGATCAAACCAGAGACTCTGGAAGTTTTGGTCAACAGCATCTCCATCAACTCCGCGTACACAACCAAGATCCTGGTGAGAGCTTCACCGTCAGAGCTGCATCCAACCACGACACCATCCCTAACACACACACATTATTATGTTATATTAAAGCTCTTTATTGGAAACTGTGTCCCACTTTTCAATGCACTAAGGAAATTGAGGAGTTGCTATCAGCCAGAAAATATAAAAATTACTTGGTGGTGAGACGGTTCCGTGGAGACTTTGTAAAAGTATTAAATCTAAAGAAAATATGGATTTTATTATTATTTTCAAACCACATATTTAACAAGACTTTGAGGATGAGGAGTAACAGATGATGAAACTTAACCAGTGCATGTGCAGCACTAATCTTGATGTCCTCCCCCAATTTCTTGTGGAATGAAAACAACATCGATCAACAGCTGAAGTTATTATATTTTTGGGTTGACCGTCTGTCCATCCGATTACTGAGTGAACACAATATCTCAAGAACAACTTGAGGGAATTTCTTCAAATGTGGTACAAACGATCAGATGGGAATGAACAGATCAGATTTTAGTGCACAAAGGTCAAGGTCACTGTGACCTTACAAAACATGGTTTTGGTCTTTTGGACGCTACATTTCAAGAACTCCTCCAGGAAATCCTTTCAAATTCTGCAAAAATCTTCTCTTCACAAAACATGTTTTTGGCTCCCTCAAATTATTTTGACTCAAAGAGAAACTCATATGAGTCAGCACTGGTTGGTGGAGGAATACACCTGCACAGTGAAAACATATTAGAAACAAGTAAATAACAACAGGACAAATGATCAAAGAAGAATATTAATGAATAACAGCATAAAGTAGCAAAGCAGTAACTGCAGAGCAGTTATTCATGTATGTGATGATATGATGAGCAGTTTAGATTAAGATGAACGTTTATCACATCAAACCCTGTGACCTCCTCTCAGCCTCCAGAGAAAGAAGGCGGCCTGCCGCGCCATGTGGGCAACAAGACCGAGTGTTCTCTGCTGGGCCTGGTGCTGGAACTGAAGAGGGACTACCAGCCAATCAGAGAGGAGATCCCAGAAGAGAAGCTCTACAAGGTTTACACCTTCAACTCCTCCCGTAAGTCCATGAGCACGGTGCTGAAGAACGCCGATGGAGGCTTCCGCATGTACAGCAAAGGAGCGTCAGAGATCGTCCTGAGGAAGTAAGACATGAGATCAAATGATAGCTGGATGGATAAAGTAATGGATGGAGCATTACTTACTTGTTTATCAACATTTACCATATAATCTTCCTCCACCTCCTCCGTCTCTCTCTTCTCTCCTCTCATAGATGCTCTCGTATCTTGGACACCCAGGGGCAGCCTCGCATCTTCAAGCCCAAGGACCGCGACGAGATGGTGCGTAAGGTGATCGAGCCGATGGCGTGCGACGGGCTTAGGACCATCTGCGTTGCCTACAGAGACTTTCCAGCCGAGGCTGGAGAGCCAGACTGGGACATTGAGAACGACATCCTGAATGAGCTCACCTGCATCGCCGTGGTCGGCATCGAGGATCCCGTCAGACCTGAGGTACAGTTAAAACCACTCGCACATATCCTGAACCTGAAACACTTCCGATGCTCGAGCCCTGGTGTTACTGATCAGAAGACTTTGATCATTGGACAGTGTTGATAGAAACTATATTTTAAGACACATTAACATCATTTCTACTGTTTGAAGAAGACACTACAGAGCTGTCGACACCTGCAGACTGTCAGTCATCAAAAACTGATGCTGCTTCAACGACGATTCAGAGAAAGACGTCTTAAGTGTTTGTAGACTGCAGCTGTTTTCACTGATGCTAAAATTAGTTTCGCTCACTTTGAAATAGCTGCACGCACTGCTGGAATTCAGCAGAGTCAGTGAAGTTCAGTTTATTCCTGAAATATCATGAAAGAACAAAGAGTGAAAAGAGATCAGGAAATGTTACACATGAAGAATGTAACCGAACTGATCTGACAGGCTGCTTACGATCATAACATTTGTGCTGTAACGAAACATAATCCAACCATCAGTCGTGTATAACAGTGTGGAGATAAGCGAACACCTTTCTCCTAACACAAAACCTGAAGTGAGTCCTGCTCAGGTGCGTCAGAATCGGACTCTTTTGATGTGTTAAATGAGGCCTGTAATGAAGCACAGAAAGCTTTGGTGCTGCTGCCTGCTGCTTTAATGTCAGAGCACGAAGATCACAGACTGGATGGAAATAACTGGAGAGCAGCAGGAGACGGTCGGCAGCTCATCATTTGTCTCCACACAACCTGTGATAGACACAAGAATATTTCAGATTTTAGCTCAGAATTATTCTGTTCAGGAACGTGAAACATTTGTTGCCGTGACGTGTAGTCTGACCATCGACCAACACAGAGCTGAACCACTTTCAAACACTTTCCATTCACCACTGAAGCTGATCAGACTTTTGGGTCCAGATAATTGGGTCTGGACATTTTCACAAATGAAGAATGCAGCAGAATATTGTCCAGTTCACAACAGCAGGAAAATGTCCAGAGCTTTCAGGCGAGGGTCACACTGGAATCTCTCTCATCTTCCACGTGCATGGCTCCTCTTCTCTTCCTGAGATGCTTAGACAGGCAGGAAACACTCTGAAGAATGTCCAGAGCAACTGACTCTGACATTTGTTTTGTTTTTTTATAGCCCCTCCGGATAGTTTCGGGGGAATGTCTGGAGTTCAGTGCCTGTCTGAAAGCAGCATTCAAGGGCAGAGCATACTCGCAGAAAAACTGGATACTCAGTTCAAATATTCAGTAAATTACATAAGAAAATCACAACTAGTCAGTGACTCTGGCAGCTTTGCATTCTCCCTCTTGTCCTCTTTTCTTTACAGTTATAACAACGGCAGATACACAGTCAGAATTTATTGTGCTCTTTAAACAATGGCCCTTTCATTTCAGACATGAGTCAACAATAAAAGCTTCTCATTTTTAGTCAGGAACCATCAATTGCTTCAGAAGGAACTGCTGTCACTGGAGGATTTGATCAGTTGCAGCTAAATGGCACTTTAACGTTCGGCGAAGCTGAAAACTCTATGTGGACTAATTCTTCAAATGACAAACTTGCATAAGGTTTTCATTATGTACATCAGATGTTATCATGCTACATTTAACATGGCCCAATTATAAATGGAGAGTATGAGGACGTTAAAATTAAAGAGCAACATTCGTCATGTATTGCAGGGAAGAGCTAGTTAGCGCTAGTATTGTAGCGCCTTGTTAAAATTAAACGTTCTTTCATGCGAACACGACCCCTTTGAATCTTTAACGACCACAAGCCCTTTGAATCCTTAACGATGTGAGAAGACTTATTATTTAAACTAACATAGTTCTGTGTTATGACTCTTTCTCTAAGGTACTGAATAACGAGACTACTACTAAAGGTTGTGTGGTAGTTATCGGGACATGTTGCCTCCTCCATGTAAGTGGATTGGACATGGACCAAGCTAAAAAGTCAGAATACACGTTAGACAAATTTTGCGGCATCAGTATATGTGATGTTTTTGCTTCATTTTTGGATATTGGAAGAATGTGAAGAAGCTTCATCCATCTTTATATAGAGTTTATGCTACCTGCAGTTAAAAAGATTAGATAAATGCTGTTTGATGCTCTGAAACTCCTACAATCAGGCCCCTTCACCCCCTCTGCTCATATCAAGGCTCTTGTGTGCATGAATCAGAGGTATGATGTGTGTGTGTACATATTTGCAAGCAAACACACAGGAGCTCTGTGATCAGCTGAAAGCTCCTGATGAGCAGCGGAAGCATCCAACTGCTTTCTGATTTCCAGCTGACCAACACATCACCATGGACTCCTCTGAGACCTCTGTCTGTCCCTGTTTATTCACTCACTCATCTCTGACAGATTGAACTGTGGGTTCTCTGGTAGAAGCTGCTGTTGTTGTTTATTTAACATGACTTCTACAAAATAAACTAAAAAAGGTGTTGGCAGAACGTGTTTCACTTGGATTGAAGATGAGGGAGCTTCCTATGTTTATTTTTCAGGTTTCCAGTCACTGAAATGTACACATTTATCTTTTCTGTCACTCCTCCAGGTACCTGAGGCCATTTCTAAGTGTCAGCGTGCAGGCATCACTGTGCGCATGGTTACCGGAGATAACATCAACACCGCACGTGCTATTGCAACCAAGTGTGGCATCCTGCTGCCTGGGGAGGATTTCTTGTGTATGGAGGGCAAGGAGTTCAACCAGCAGATCAGAAATGACCAAGGAGAGGTGAGACCAGGACAGAAATGTTTGACTGCAGGTTGTTGTGGCCTAATATTAGTGTTGTTATGTTACTGTCTTGACTACGCCCCCATAATACAGCAGGGGAAATACTGCACCTCTCACACCAAGTTTTTGTTGATCATTTTTAAAAACTACCTTCCGAGGTAGTGCTCAAAGTTTCTCTACAAAGGCAAGAATTATTATATTATATATTATATTTTGTAACCCTTAAGGTTTTATGTGGGAAAAAAACCTGATAAAACTATTGTTCATGTTTTGCTTTTTTAGGTGGAACAAGAGCGCCTCGACAAAGTTTGGCCCAAACTGCGCGTCTTGGCTCGTTCTTCCCCGACAGACAAACACACTCTGGTTAAAGGTGGGTTCATTCTAGCAGGGATATAGAGCAGGATGTATAATTTATTATTTATTATGGTGGGGGGGTGTTTCCTCAAATATTCATACACACATTGAGATGGAGAATTGTTTCCTTGTTCCGTTCTGTTGATCAGGAATCATCGACAGCACGGTGGGTGAAACCCGACAGGTGGTGGCAGTGACGGGAGACGGCACCAACGACGGCCCCGCCCTCAAGAAAGCAGATGTTGGCTTTGCCATGGTAACCACTTCTTAATTTCTTTCACCTCTTTTTTCCTGCCGTCTTTCTGCGACAGCTCTTCACTCATTCACTCATCTACTGTTTCAGTTTGCTCTGCATCATTAACATAAAGAAAAAAAATCCTTTAAGTTAATTACATTTCTAATTCAGCCATGAAATAAGTATTTTCTCTAAACGTCATCCACAATAACGATTGAGCTTAATGTCATAGATTCATTAAGAAAGCTGTGAAATGGAATAGTTAATATAAATGTCGAGCATGGACGACTCGGCTCCTCCACAGAGGATCCTTCTCCTCTGCCATGTTCAGTCCCTTTATTCTCTAAACACCAACACAAAGAGAGGGAGAATAAATGTTGTCTTTTTATTTTTCTCTTATTGCCGTATTTTATTACAGTAAATAATGTATCATATAATTAAATGAAAATATATTGAATATTTAAGCTGTGAAAAATAATATGGCGCCAGTGGCTCCAAGAAAATAAGACAAAAATACATCATAATATCTAAAATTGTACTGTTTGCAAAGGAAAATATCTCTTTTTCTGTTTTTCATATATACTGTAGTTAATTTAAGCTCAACTTGCATATATAAGCCCCCTTTATAACCATTGTGACTGTCGCTCTTTATTGTCTTATAAACTGCTCATTCAGACTGTGAAGTTTATATATTTATATCCAGAACAAAAGAGCACACTGAGCTGAAAATAGTCAAATCAGTGCAGTTTACATCTCAAGCAGATGAACTGAAAAGAAAATATTTTTACATTCCTTCTTTAAGTGTCCTAGATTAATATCTTCCTGAGCTGGCGTATAAAGTCTTTACAGTGTGACTGCTGACGGAAGATGTTTGACATGTGGCAACAAACAAATGTTAAATGCAGCTGTGAACCAACAGTAAATGAATCTCCTGTTAAATGATGCAAAGAAACTGATTTCAGTTGTTTGTTATCAGTGAATTTTAATGAATCGAAAAGATTCATAATGACACGTTTGTGTGAGTTCAACACAAAGACCTGCACAGAACAATGAGCAGCTGAAAACACTGTGGATACTCATCAAGGAGAAGTGAGCGTAGAGGAGCTCAGTAACATCAGCTGAGCTCGGTGTGTTGTTGTTATTTACTGAGCTCCAGTGTCTCCTGCAGGCTGATCAGCGGCCGCTGTGCTGTCAAACAGCTCCCCGGCAGTCGTTACTGTTCTTAAACACATCACAAGGACACTCGGGGGACTTCAACCAGTGACCTTCCAGTCCTAATGTGTCCCATGTGGAATATTTTCAGTTAGCACAGTGTGTCCCTGTTCAATTATCACCTGTTCAGCTGGAGAACAGAGAGCGATCAACCTCCGTCTGTTTGTGAAGAGTACGACTCTGCGGAGAGAAACTCGCATCACAGCGTCTTCATGGTTACTGTAAACATGAGACTAATTCTCCTGCTTTACTTTTACCTCAGTGTCAGTGGACTGGGTTAAACTTGTTCTCAGTTAAAGCCACGTACACTTTAGCTGCGTGTTCCCCTGAAGAGCAAGAGATTTCTGATAGTAACAAGTAAATCACATTTTTTATATGTGGTAGTGATTCCTAAAATGTTGTTATCAAACCTTTATGACAAAGAAATACAGCTGAGGCTTCATATTTTATACTATAACTATACACAAAACTATAATTAAAAAGAAAACAATAATACAACCAAATGTACCAAATCAACCAACAGACATCCTTCTCCTCTTCCTTGTAAATGTCAGACTGCTCTGGAGATCCAGTAAAACAATGGTGCTGAATCTGATTACCTGAAAACAGCAGCTCTCTCCTGCATGCAACAGGAAACAGTCACATTGAACTTTCTTTTCGTCATGTGTCACAGCCGTTGGTCTTTTTAACTTCAGACGTCTGTGAGCATTGAAGGGAAGCATTAACATCTTCTCATGACCTAACATCCAAGAGTTCAGCTCTTTCAGACAAACCCTGTCTCTTAACCAGTTCAGAGTGCATTGTTCAATAAACTAGCTCCAGCTGCAGAAGGGTTATTTTGAGTTTTCATCTAAAGTCATAAACTGGGATTTGACGAGTCGCTCTGCTTCTTATCAGGGAATCGCTGGCACAGACGTGGCGAAGGAGGCGTCTGACATCATCCTGACCGACGACAACTTCACTAGCATCGTCAAGGCCGTCATGTGGGGGAGGAACGTCTACGACAGCATCTCAAAGTTCCTGCAGTTCCAGCTGACCGTCAACGTGGTGGCTGTGATCGTGGCGTTCACTGGTGCCTGCATCACACAGGTAGGCTGGTTATTTCTTTAGAATTTATTATCCTTGGTTGTTTTTGGAGATATCATGTTAATGTGTTCTTGGGACCATATTTTTGTTGATCTTGACCTTTGACCAATCAGATCCAAAAATCATCGACACACACACACACACACACACACACACACACACACACACACACACACACACACACACACATGTCCATGTTCCATTTGATTTCATTATTATAAAGTTTGTGTTTGTATGTTTTGTTTTGTTATTCATCCTGGAAGGAATCTTGAGAATGACTCCTTTAATTGCTATCGATATATTTTGTGAACAATCAATAATTAGTACTTTGTGTTTAATTTGTGTCTAATTATAAAATTGAATCACACTAACAAGGTCAAACCAGAAGAGGAAGTATGGTCGAAAAAAAGATCCCGTTAAATTCTGGTGTGGATCTGGATCAAGGGGCAGATCCAGGAGTTTTCTTTCACTTGTGTTAACGTTTGCATTGATTTTTCTGAATACTTGATCTTGATCTGGATCTAAATCTGGATCTAATGAATTGTATTGTGGTTTCGTAAGCGGACTGTTGGGCCTTGGCAGAGGTAAAGACTCTCAGTGCCATTCTGGTTTACATTTGAAACACATACAAGAGCTGAATTTAATCTCCACAGGCCTGCAGCTTTAATATCATCTGTTTTAAATGTTTCATCTCCACATATCACTTTCAAGCGGATACTGTTTCGAGTATTTAGTTCAGCTCTAAATATATTTCTACCTTTTACGTGTTGACTTGTGTTTGATAGATGAACCTGAAGAGAAGCCTGTGTTTTGTTGGTTTCATTTCAGTTTTGCGTCTTTCTCTTGTGTTTGTTACATCTGCTCTCACACTCTGTAAACATTTGTAAATCTCTCTTCGGTCAAATAACCACAGAAAGAGGAAAAGAAAGCAAATCTTTTGTGACTTTAATGCGACAGTGTCGGTGCAGTGAGGAGGCGAGGCGACCGTGTCACATTTTTTTGTTTCCTAATGTGTCTCTAATCATGAAAGTGAACTCCTGACACAATAAAAAAAAAAGTAACTTGCGGCTGTGTATTAATTGAAAGGCTCACAGCTGGCAGGACCGATAACTAACTCGTCTCCAGAGCGGAGAACAGAAAGTAGGCTAAGATACAGCCTGAAACCATGGCAACACGTCACCATCATAATCCTGAAATATAACAGGGACTCAGCAGGTCTGTGGTCTCTGTGCTGCGTTTATGCTCACTGATCATCTAGCGCTTGGCTTCTGATTGGCCGCTGAAATGTTGGCACAGATCATTAGAGGATGATAAACTGATTTATGTCGTTTATACAGAGAACAGACTTAGTGTGGAAGGTTGTTAGTGTTTGTGTGTGTTTGCAGGGAACATTTGCATTCTGAAGAATAGGATAATAAGGGCTGGATAGGACGACTCTCACCCTGGAGGTCAGGATGAAGAACTTTAACTCGCTTTATCATGTTCACACAGACGCACTGCATGTTTTCTGATTGTCCGTCCGTCCTGTGCTTGTGAACACGATATATCAAGAATGTCCGGAGGGAATTTCTTCAAATTTGTCACAAAGGTTCAGTTGTACTCAAGGATGAACTGATTAGAATTTGGGGGTCGAAGTTCCAAGGTCAAGGTTTCGTTGACCTCATGTTTGTTTATGTTCACAAGAACACGAGGTCAACCTAACCTTGACCTTCTGATAACCTGACGAGATTTCAGTGGTCAAAGGTCAAAGTCTCACAAAAAATTGAATTGTCCTGAACATGATATCTCAAGTCTGCACTGGTTCGTGGACACATTCAACCACAGGGCGGTGACTCTGGTTTATTATTTCCTGTTAATTTAACATTCATATTTATATTCCTTCCTCTGAATTAAACTCCGACCTCCTCCTCCTGCAGGATTCTCCCCTGAAGGCCGTACAGATGCTGTGGGTGAACCTCATCATGGACACTCTGGCTTCTCTCGCTCTGGCCACTGAGCCGCCCACCGAGTCTCTGCTGTTGCGTAAACCTTACGGCCGCAACAAGCCTCTCATTTCCCGGACCATGATGAAGAACATTCTGGGCCACGCTGTGTACCAGCTCGTCATCATCTTCACCCTGCTCTTCGCTGGTGAGCGACGCATCAAACACTGACAAAGAATTTGCAAACTGTAGAAACCAGACGAGCAATTCGACCACGTCTTCCCCAACATATTGGACAAATTCAGAGGAAACACATGGATATATAAGTTATTTATTGTTCAATGATCTCCTGTGTTGTTGTTTCTCAGGTGAGACGTTTTTCGACATCGACAGCGGCCGCAACACTCCCCTGCACTCACCGCCAACTGAGCATTACACCATCGTGTTCAACGTGTTCGTCATGATGCAGCTCTTCAATGAAATCAACGCCAGGAAGATCCACGGAGAAAGGAACGTGTTCGAGGGCATCTACAGGAATCCCATCTTCTGCAGCGTCGTTCTGGGAACCTTCATCCTGCAGGTAACACATTATCCTCCTCCTCATCATCATCATCATCTAAACCTTTTCTATCATAGATCAATTCCAATTCAAAATTGATGATATTGAATAATTAATATCAAGGGAGATTGATGGAGGTTCTGAACATTACTTGTCACTGCTTTTATGATATAATTATCTCATTAGCTCCACCAATTATGATGTGATTTTAACCCCCACCTGTTTATTTGTCAGTCAGCAGGATTACACAAAGACTACTTTAAAAATAAATTAAACTGCTACGTGCAGCGGACTGCTCAGCCTTGACCGAGACTTTCGATGGAGTTTTCTCCTCAATTTTTGTTTTTAATTAAATTAAAAAATAAAAACATTATTGTTATTAGATTTTTATAGAAGATGAACTTTTGTCTGATGCATGGCTCCCCTGTTGGGTGTGTTTTGGTCTGTACCAGACTTCATACAACAAATTATTCATTGTTTAATAATCATTGTTATTCAGAGCTCTGTGTCCTGGTTCTGTCTGTGCAAAGTGTCTTAGGATCCCCAAAACACTGCGACAGCTGTAGACACAGAATTGGTTCAGACTGTGTCAATGCACCAAAGGCTCCAGAGTGTTAAACACTCAAAATTCAACTAAAGGTCTTATTCTCCCTTAATCTGCAAAAACTGAAAAGAAAATAGGCGAGACAAAAAAAACATCATGTTTGTGTCTCTGCTCCTGAGGTTCAGTGTCTCTTTTACTCATCCTGACCTTTTGGTTGTATCTCGCAAAGGACAACACAGTTATTACTGTTTTTCAGCGATGGATTCATTCACGTTTGCTTCTCTGAGTATTTGGGGTGGCAGGAACAGAGAATGTAGGATTGAATATGAATAAACTACAGTGTGTGTTCATGGTAATGACGGAACTTGTCATTGTTTTAAACAACAATAGAGCAGGATGGAATAAAAGAGAGAGAAAACATCTCAGGCTTTTGGGGACACATACGCACAGACAATACGACCGAGGAGGATCAGTTCAAAAAAGTGCTGCTCATCACCAGACATTTACATTTAGACTGAACCATTAGAGTTTGTGCATCTTACACATTCCTTCATTTCTTCTCCTCCTCAGATCGTCATCGTTCAGTTCGGAGGGAAGCCGTTCTCCTGCACAGCTCTGACCATCGACCAGTGGCTGTGGTGCGTGTTCATCGGTGTGGGAGAGCTGCTGTGGGGTCAGGTGAGCTCCAGAAATACACCCACAGGTGTTTATATTCTCATCAGACGGCGTCAGAACTACACATGAATCCACATGAGTTCTGACGATGGTAAATATAAACTGAGGCGAGAGTGAAGAGGTGGATACATGAGGTTTGTGGCAGCAAACTGTTGCCTGTCACTCTTGTGCTGCTGCTGCTGCGTTGCTATCACGACCATCGCCATGGTAATGAGCTCCGCAGATGAAAGCAGCGCGACTCCTGTATATGAGCACTGAGCAAAAACAAACCCAGCGTGTCAGTCCCTCTGTGCATTCACACACACACACGCGTGGTGCGGTTAACATGTACGCACACACAAACACACACAGGCTTAGAAAGCATATGTTAAATAGGAAAAAAAAGTTGTTGGAAGCGTGGTGGGTTCAGTTGGAGGGTAGAGACGGAGAACAGAGACAGAAAGATGCTGACAGAAACAGACTGATCTGAGGTGTGTGAGGTAGAGGTAAAACACTGTCTGTTTTGAACACACACAGAGAGAGAGAGAGGAGGAGAAGGTAACAGAAATATAAAAAGCTGATGTGCAGGAGGCTGGGTGTCGGTCTCCTGCCTTTTTTATTAGAACATTGAACAAACAACAAGTCAAGAGCAGTAAAACAACACAGGTAACTCAATATGATATAAAGTCAACACTCCTTCATGTCTGGCTTCACACAAAAACTAATCGTGTCAACGACTGATAATGTTTGAGATCTTTTAAGAGTTGAACTTGAGGAATATTTTTTCTTATAAATAATTAGATAATTGTTGATTTATAACACAAACAACTGAGATATCATCAGTTTTCATCAATTTTTATTTTATTTTTTATTCAATTTAAAGCAACTTTTCAGCCTTAGCAGAGGTTTGGCTCTTCTGAGTACTATGCTAGTCCAATGTTAGGCCCTAGTATGAATGAAACTCCAAAAAACTGGTGTCCCATCTATATAAATATAGATAGAAATGGCAAAAATATATGGCTATAAGTCCTTATCCTAATACTTTATGTCATAGTCATGTGGAAAAATTGAGATGGATGTTAATGAGACAACTGCAACACCCGTATCAAGATTTTGTCGGTAATTTACACGCTGAGTTAAACAAACTGCTTTTTTTTTTTTGTCAAACTCAGCTGATCTCGGCCATCCCCACCCACCACCTGAAGTTCCTAAAGGAGGCCGGTCACGGCACCACAAAGGAGGAGATCCACGAGGAGGAGCTGACGGAGGGAGCAGATGAGATCGACCACGCCGAGATGGAGCTGAGGAGAGGCCAGATCCTCTGGTTCAGAGGTCTGAACCGCATCCAGACCCAGGTATGACCCCAGGACACACCCATGTCAAACTTTATCACTAACTTTAAGTGTAAGAGGTGGTATTTATGAAGATGATATATAATTACTCAAATATCTGTTCTGTCAGAGCTGCTGAGAATTATCAGTTGTCATGGAAACACAGGACTCAGGATACTTACCCACACAATGTATTCCCTCGCCCTTTACTCTCATATCTCACCTTAACCCTGACTTTAACCTAATTGTAACCTGAGCCTTCAAACCAAACCGTAACCCTCCAGCTGCACCCAGTGGGACGTACATTTGTGTTTCCACAGTGACACGAGTCCCAATGAGTGTGTATTCAGGTTAAAGTCCCCGTTGGGATTAGAAAATAAAAAAACAAGCCCATGCATGCACATAAAAACGATGTTTTAAATTCAGATAATCAGGGTTTTGTTTTTTCCCGTAAGCAGCTCATACATTCCCCTCAAAATATGTTTTTTAATAAACGTACGAGTCTGCTCATTTTTTAAGCTAGTCGATTAAAAAATCTTTGATTAGCAGCCGTCCTTGAACAGTGGAACCCTCACCTCACATCTCTATCTTCTGACTCATTGCTGGATGTGTGTGTGTGTAACAATCCTCCTACAGGATAGAACAACATGCACTGAGCATCAGCATGTCCACAAGCAGTCCCATCCAGTCCCTATGGGCTTCATTAGCATCGATGCTAACACCCACCTGAAGTAACAGCAGCCAACACAGTTCTCCCACACACACACACACACACACACACACACAGAGGTCAGGTGTCTTCCTCTCGGAGCTGCTCTAACTTCTGCTTATTGTGGCCGGAAGCTTAACACATCTGAATTAATAATAAGAAATATATTCTGCTGCGTCCTCCTGAGTTTTTTTAGTTTGACCTCTGCTGTTTCAGTTGTTTCACACATTTTAATGTTTCAGTGGTTTCCTTTCTAAAATCAACATTGTTCGATAAAGGGCAGTTTGCAAATCTTACTGGATAAATATTGTAGTTTACACATATTACTATATAAATACCTTCACTGCACGTTAAGGGTAGAGCTGTTGGCTAGCAGCACCAATGTAACAGCATGAGGTTGTTTCTGCTGAAATAATAATTGGTTTGGGTCGTTCTCTTCATGTATGAATTTTATTAGAGGTTGGATTTAGGTGCGTCAGGAGATACACTATGCTGATTGAAAAATAATTGGGAAGATGCCGTTCACCTGCGTACACGAGGCACTACACCACTGATAACAGCGATTTGACAAACCACCAACCACGACGCTCAGCGACAGCTAAAAACAGGAATCTGTGGCGGAATGTTTTCTCCACTGGAATGCTAATGCTAATGATTTTCATCAGGAGGACCTGTGAGAGCTCTTTCTGTTTTCTCTTCATGTATCTGTTATATGAGTCTGTCGTCCTATTGGGATGAGAGGATGAGGAGATGGAGGGGGAGGCAACGAAAGGCTGCAAGCTAATTAGGTTCTTATCTCTCCATGCTCCTCTTCCTGTCCTCCTCCTCTCTAATCCTAGTGGGCAGCGTTGTGCCGCTCAACGCCTCGACAGTCAAACACAGTGGGGGAATAATTGGTACAAGCGGCACTCACTGCTGAAACTTTATCAGTCGTTCCAAGTGACACAGTTTCTCCTCTTTCTCCAGACTCCACTCCTTTCAGCCTCATTCATGAAGCTTTCATTCCTTGTTCTGTTTCTTCTTTCTATCCCTCCGTCCTATCAGAGCTTCCTCTGGATTTTCACGTTTAGTCTTTCACTAAGTAATTGACAGCTTTTTCTCTCTTACTGCGTTTTTCTCTCAAACTTTCCTCCTCTTCTTCCTCACTGTTTAAACCTTTATCCTTATCCCTCCATCATTCTCTTCCTGGTTTGGTTTCTGTCTCACGTTCTTTTGTCTCTCCATCTTCTTTGTCAGCTCGATATTTTCTTTCAGCTGCAGAACAGATCACCACTGTTTTCCAAATGGAAGATTGGATTGAAGAAAATGTAATTGTATTTTTCAGTAAATGGGTTAGAATATGGAAAAACATTGCACTGGTACCTTGAAAGAAGTAAGAATCTCTGTTTTTGTTTTGTTTTTCTCCTTTATGCCACAATCAAAGTCTGATGAAGCCGTCTGACTTACTGAATATAGAACCCTCACAAGACCCTTATTTGTTTTTCAGAAAATAAACCAAATGTTTGTGTATTTTATCAAAAACGACAAGTAAGTATAAGTACCCCAGTGATATCAAAAGCAAGTTTATGTAAGAAAGTAATAAAAGTCCTTATGGAAATGTTTCAAACCCAGACCAGCAGTAGTTCTAGAAATCTTTTCCACTGTTGGTTCTTTCTTCTTAACATTAGCATAGTTAGCCTGGGTACTGAAACATGTGACCCTCTGTTAAATGACCCTGATTGAAGTCGTGGTGATTCCTCGAGAATAGCAGCATTTGACCCGAGCACTTCTGTGCCTAATTAATTTATGTATTAAAATCCAATTACAACTCGTGGAGAGGAGAGATAACGGCGGATCACAGGTTTGAACCAGATGGAGATGAGGTCTGTCTGAGACTCTGACCTTTGGCAGCGAAGCGCTCAGAGACGACGTTTAATCGAGCAAAGACACGTTCAACAAACACATGCTGAGGTTTATTACCCAGCCTCGGAGAAAGAGATTTGGGTGAACTGAGATTTTTTTGTGACCTGTGAAGAAACAACTGACAAAACTTCAAATACAAAGGGAAACATTATCCACATACATTGTCTTTCTATGCTAATATTGTGTCATCACGGATCGCTGTACATTAACTCTCTGGGTCATGCTCCTGCTCTCTTTCTATTAACACGCGTCAATTCTCCTGGAAAGCAGAAATTGAATCCCAATCACTCTGCGGAGGAACATCCCAGCACCTGGACTACACCTTCTGTCTGTCTGCTGCTTGTTTCACTTGAGACATTAAAAGTCTCTCCTTCCTTCTCGTGTCCTGTCTTTTCTCTCTCTCTGTCTCTGCTGTCTAACTGTGTGCTGTGGCTGTCCTTCCTTCAGATGGATGTGGTCTATACCTTCCAGACGGGCCAGGCGGCGGTGCCAGGTGCCCTGCGCCGCCAGCCGTCCGTCGTCAGCCAGCACAATGATGCGACTGCTGCCAAAACTCTCTCTAGCCCCACCCACGTAGGGCTTAGCTCCTCCTCCTCACTCACCAACTCGGCCGGGGCTCCACCCCCTGCTGCTTCCTCCTCCGCTGCAGGCAGTGAGTCGGTGCCCGGAGGCCAGCTAACATCTCGCTTCACCCGGCTGGACTCTGTTTCTCCTTAATCTGTGTGAACTGCATGATCTGAATCCATCCCACGTCTCATCACCAGGTGTCTGCACGTCCCGAGCTAAACAACGATTATTATACAAAACTCAGTGATTTAGAAAGAACATGACAGTAATGGACATTAAGTTGGAACTGATGATGAGGTGTAGGTCGGTCACCTCTAGTGCTGCAGTGACTGACACTGTGTGATCTGTAGAGGTGCTGAAATCATTTCATCATTACAAAGATGCTCAAGACGTCACTGCTTTAGATTCTCTTCAATGACAGAATCTTCTCACTGAGCAGTGCAGCTGCAGTCATTCCAGCATTGCTGTTACAGTTGAATCCAAATATGCTGCTGGAAAAAAAGGGAAATGTCAGTGTCCACTGCAGCGGCTTCACAATAAAAACTGTGAAAGCTTTTAATGTGAAGCTGAAGCAGCAGGAAACAGAGGAGTGAGCAGTGCTACTCGTGATTGTTTTCTTCTTATAGTAGAAATCTAAAAGATAAAAACGGAAGTGGTCCATTAACCTAAATTATTTATTTACCGTCCTTTAATTTGCATCTGTACCAAAAGGCTCAACAAAGGACGGTCCCCTTAGATTCAGTCAAGCTGCACCACATTTCAAATACTTAGAGATATCTGTCCTCTTAATATGACTCTTCACCAAAATCAATTAATTCATTAAATGTAAAAAACTTTGTCTCTATACTAAAGAAAGTGAAAAACCACCAAAATGCACCAAAATATAACGGCTTCTCTCCTTAAACAACTTTCTACCAAGTTTCTTCGGTAATCCGTTACCATAGAAACCCTGGAGGTCATGAACGTGCAGACAACCTGTTTCCATCTCTTACTCTGATTCCATCTTCTTTCTACTTCCTCCTCACCTTCTGTGACGGTCTCTCCATCCTAATCCCTCTGTGTGTTCGATACCCGTCATCACTTCCTCTCCGCCTGCTGCTCATCCTCCCGCATGTTGTGACCCTGATGCGACTTGCTGCTTGACGAGTCATTGACAGATCACAACTGTTGGCACATGTTGCCAATGAGAGGCAGATTATTTGAATCCTTCAGATTCGTGTCAGTGAGGGAAAAAATCCTCTGATCTATTTTCTTTGTTGTTTTTCTTTTCTTCTTGGAGGCGACAGCCTGGGCACCAAGATAATTTTATGGGTTAATCCTGTGCAGGGTTAAATCTGTCAGGCTCAGCAAGTCTCTCATGGTTTAAGAGCCAAGAGCTTTTTAACGTGCGTGTGCATGTGTGATGGTTGCATGTATGCTCTAAGCTGCAGTGCTCAGCCTGCAGCTCTCCTGTGGTTCGGTAATAGAGAGCTTTGAACTGCAGGATTATTAATTATAATGAAGAGTGTGTGCTGGTGTGTATGAATCAGTGTGATCAGCTGCAGCCTCACTGGATTCATCACAGAGGCTGCGACTTTAGGCAGAGAGAGGAGAGAGCAGAGAGCAGCCAGAGGACAAAACGTTTCTGGCTCTGAATGTGATTATAAATGCTTAACAGTGTGCTTGTGTTTGTTGCATTTCCCAAGAGTGTGTGTGAGTGTGTGTGTGTGTGTGTGTGTGTGTGTGTGTGTGTGTGTGTGTGTGTGAGAGTGTGTGTGTGTGTGTACTGGGTTTCGTTTGAAAATGTTCAGTGACAATGTTGTGGTTGAGTTACTCGTTACCAGGAGTCACAATTTCCCTGCATGTCAGTTGTGTTTTATATATTCATATTTTTTATTTTTACATTAAATTTGACTTAAAGCAATTCAAAAAAAAATGTCATTGCACCACTCAAGAAAAATATAACCACAGAGGATTCTGGTCCATCACTGCAGTGTCTGTTTGCACGGGGCTGTTTGTTTGGCCTGTGCTGATACAAAACCTCGAGAGCCAACACCGGTCTGGACCCCGTGTTCGTCACGTTCTTGAGACGTGTATCTGACTCTGTTCCCTCGGATTATTGAAAAACCTTCTTGTTTTTATTTGATGAAAAGCCAAAGTATTAAAATGTAAAACTTCATCTGAAGACAACGCAGCAGATTTTGTAATATTCAGGTGTCCACATACTTTTGACACATAGTTTGAATGTTGATTTAAATATTCAAATTTGGCAATTTAAGAAATTAAGAGGGATTATCAGAGATGGTACGACTCATATGATTATATGTGTGTGTCTGTGTGTGTGCATGTGTTTTGATGCCACTCCACATTCAGCTGCCTGATTTTGTGTTGCAGTTTGTTTTTCAGTTCTTTTTACTTATTGTGTCGATGTGCTGTGAATATTTTTCAGTTCACCTCCATGTTCTCATCCAGCCGACTTCTGTTTGACGTTGTGTTTTGTGGTTTTGCTACTTCCCTGCCCGGACTCCGACACAGCCACCACCATGTGTCCCATCAGCCCCTGCTGCCCGTTCATAACAATGTGGGATCTCTGCGTGTCGTTCTGCTCGACCTCTGACCTTTCCTCTCTTTCCTTGTTTCAGATTAAGGTGGTGAACGCGTTCCGTAGCTCCCTGCGGCTGGAGAGCCCAGAGTCCCGTAGCTCCATCCACAGCTTCATGGCCCATCCCGAGTTCGTGCCCCTGTCCGAGGAGGAGGCTCGCATCCCCCCCATCGAGGAGACCGGTGACGAGATCGAGTCCCTTCCCAGCGCCTCCTCTGGGGCGATGGGAGGAGGAGAGCCGCCCAGCGCCCTCCCCTACAGCCGCGACCCATCCGTCTGAGCTCCTCCTCCTCTCCCCACTTCCTCCTCCTCCTCCCTCCTCTTCATCAGCATCACGTGTCATCCCACCAACTGAACTGCCGCACTGAGGAGGGAAGTCATCACTTCACTCATTCCTTCATTCTGCACGCACACACGCTTCACGTCGTCTTCGTCCCCCCCCCCCCCCCCCCCCCCCCCCATCAGTAATTCCTGCCACGTTGTGTTTTTCATACTGACTGTGGCGTCATTCTGCCTGTAAGTCTGCCCCCTCCCACCCCCCGACCCCTCCCACCCACCACACACGCCAATCAGTGGAGGGTGGAATCTCCGCAGCGGAAGGCTTGTCCTGTCGTCCATCCATGTATATTTTTTACCTGATGATCCTTTTGGAAAAGCTTTTAAACAACGTTGGGTTCGATCTGCGGGACTCGCAGCAGCATGTCGTGTTCTGTACTCGCTTCATTCCCGCTTTTTACGCTCTCGAAAATGGCACCGAACTTTTCAACGAGTGCAGTGATTCTCATGTACATACGCTTCCGCTCTTCTACACAGCTAACAGCCGGGTTTTGGTGATCAGAAGATTTTTAGGCAAAAATGCAAAAATGTAACCTTTTTATTTTATTTTTGATTTAAATTTTTTTTAGATGTTGAGCATTTGTTTGTTTTTAAAAACCTCTGAAGAATGTTAATCGATGGTTGATTCCAACTCCAGAGAATGTCTTGTGACTGTGACACTACAGTCTTCAAGGTCCAGCTGTTTAAACAATGTTCTTCCCTTTATCGTGTCTGTATGTGTTGGTTCTTTTTCTTTTCGCTGCTGTGTTGCATGTGGAAAAACAGAATGTTTATTACCCAAAAATATCGAAGCGTGGCGCTTTCTGCTGAGAGGGCGTCTGACCTCATCTCATCCAGTCAGGGTCCTGCTTCTCTCTCTCTCTCTCTGCCCCTCCCCCTTTCGTACATCCACAGCGCTGATAGGACACAAGCCGCGTGGATCACATTCCCCTTCTAGTACGATGCATGTTCTGCTTCATTGGTGTTGAGTCGCATGATAACTTGGAATGAATAGTCGGGATTCTGTTTAGACGACCATCTGTGTGTTAGTCTGCAGCAGCACCTGTTCAGAGAACTCCTGTCTGACTGAACATCCTGTTTCCACAACAGCTCGAGAACAGACTCATCAATACTCAGCGAGGTGGCAGTTAAAGCCTCCTCGTGCTCGACAGCAGGACGGTGGGCGTCTACATGTACGTGGACGTTCTCCACACGCCGGCTCACTTGTAGGCGAATACAATCTGTGTAGAGTCCACGCGGTCCAGAATTTTGCAGATCACGGGGGAAAGTGATTCACCCGTGCAGGTGAAGGTGCCAGAACACATCACAGCCCACATTGGGCGAAAGCCGGGTGCAGCCCAGTCTGCTCCTCCTCTCAAGGAGACCGATGGTGAGAGACTCTAATTCGATAAGACCGACCCTCCAGAAGCTTGGCAACCAATCAGAAATTACTTCCTGTGATCACTGACACTGTGAGGGGACCACCGACCGCTGTCCCACTGTGTCGTCCTTGTAGGTTTCTTCAGATCGCAACAACGCAGAGATTTTAATTTGGGGTCAAAGTCGAGAAAATATTCAGCTCACTAATTTATCGTTGTGGCACCAAGCGCGGTCGCCCCGTCCCACCTCGTCTTCCCGCTTGTCCCTCAGTTCTCAAAATCTTAAGATCAAACTTGTATTTATTCGATATATCTTTCCTCTGTATATACGTTAATGGGATAAATGTAGATTTTCAACTCAAGCTTTAACACGTTCAACCCTGTGAACAGTTCTCATCTTCAGTTTTCACCCAGAGCAAGGTCACGCTTTCCTATTTCGTCTCTCCACTGACCTCACATGTCGTCCACCTCGAAGAGCAGATTGAGTCTAAACGTGTGTGAAGACATGAAAAGTATCACTGAGTCTGTTTTGCTTCGCGGTGCAGGTCGTCCTGTTGGACGGACACAAGCTTCTTGTATCTCTGAACATGTTCTGGACTGTGTGTCTGTGTCAAAGACGAATCTTAGCACCGCATCCGATGTTTCCCATGTTTGTCAGATTTTACTAACAGAAACTAAATTGGCTGTCAGTGACCTCCCACAGCCGCAGCAGAGGAGGTGTTTGATCACCATCTTCATCATCACCCCCACCCTTCTGCTGCTGCTGGGTTCGATTAACAGACGTCAGTGTGGCGGCCATGCTGAGGTTTATGGAAGACTTGATGATTTCAGTCTGTAGAGTTTAATCCACTGTGTGATCCTGCTGCCGCTCTGTACTTCCTGCCCGTTGTTGTCCGCAGATTAAAAGAAGAAGGAATCATCCTCCAATCAGAAGCAGCAAAGCGTCTAATCCCCTCTTAGTCCGACCGGCGGCCATCGGCCGGTGTACGACCCGTTATCGCAGTGACGTGCTACTACTGCCATATTTCAACTTTTTGTCACGACTAGGTTCTTCCTCTCCCCGCTGACGAGCTTTTTCTATGTAACTCAGAGCCATATTTTATAGGTTGTCTGTATTGTTTTTTATCTCATTGTTCTCGAGGTTTCCTTTGGACTTTCTCACCCACGACCCCCTCTGACCCCCGACTCCCCCTCCTCCCCCTCCCGGCCCTTTACTCCAAACATGACCAAAAAGCAAGGAGAAAATCTTCAGTCGTCACTGCCGAAACCAAGATTAAAGGACCTCTACAATGTTTACATGAAAAGCGAGTGGGTGGCAGTTCGCCTGCGCTTCTCTCATCCGACCACTTCCCTTTCATTCCCTTGCTTTCCAGAATCTTAAAGTTACTATTTAACTAAATGGGGAATCTTTCTTGCATGGTTTTCATATAAAATTCAATGTTTTGCTCATTTTTTACAATTCTTCTGTATTTTTATATTAAGTACTTTTTAATATTTTGGAGATATATGAATATATATGTATAGGCTGGAGAGTTTGGTGACAGTGCAGTACATGAATGAGATGAATCTACCGTGGACTCTTTTTACAGCTCTCTAAATATTTATGCCACGTGTGTCGTCTTGGTCACCTGATGTTAGGGCTCAGAAATCTGCAGTGACTTGTTTACTTCCTGTCGGCCGCTCAATTGGAATCTCAACAATCTTTTCTCATCCGCCCCCTTTTACCACTTGATCTAAATGTTGTGACACACTACACGCTCTGTGATTTCAAAGTTATCCGACTCCATTAGACTTCAGCAAATGCAACATGAATACAGCTAACTGTATCAACCATTAAATGGGAGTGTATAATTATTTATCCAACCTCTGGATTTCCTTGTTTTCTTTAAGCTGCTACAACTGGTTTCTTTGAATCAATGGATTAATGCTGTTTTCTGTCTGGCCAGTGTCGGAGCTGTGTCCCGCCTCAGGATCCGCCCCCTCCTAGTGGACCGGTCCCATGAAGTCATGTCCGCACCTCAGACGGGACAAAACTGAGAAAGTAACCTGACAAGCAAATTCAGTCAAAATCATAAAACGGCAAAAAGTCAGTGTAATAAATCAGAGACAGTAAAACACCACGACCCTCGTTCTGTTTTATTATTTTTCATTGATCAGACCTTGTTCTCTAAAACCATCGTAAACCTTCATTATTCACACTGGATGCAATTCTATATGTACGAATGTCGAGAGCGTACGAATGCCTGAACCAAACCGATTAGAGACTAATTACAGGATAGTTGTGTTAAAAGGTAGTTTGACCAATCAGGTACGTTTCTACAAATATCCCTATGACCTGTCAGTCGAATGGAAAGCGCCGCCTGCAGAGGTCAACGCCACGATGTCGTAACTCGCCATTTCTCAGTTTTGTTCCTGGAGGGAGGCGGGGCCTGTGGCGGGACCCAGCTCCACCCGTAGACGTCGTCGCCGTTTTAAACGAGTCGCGGCCTCAGAGACGTTTCACCTCGGTGACCAGAACATCAGAGCGTTTGTGACGTCACTGTGGGTGTGTCCATGAGATCGCGGCTTCCAAAACGTTTCCTCTTTGTTTTTTGTTTCCTCGGCTGAATCTGACGGAACATCTGTGCCCCTGCGATCGGTGCAATGTAAATATTGTCGTGTGCGTGAGCGGAGTGAAGCCGCTCTGTGTCGGTGACGGGAAATGGGAGAGGGGGGGCAATCAGCCAGTCATCACCCAGCAAAGCTTTAAGAGTTTTCTGCCAAAGCCGTTTTCTGCCAAAGCCGTTTTCTCATCGCGTTCCTTCTTCTGCACAAATCTGTGTGGACACTTTGTGGTCACATGACTCCCCCGCCCCTCCCGCTCCCCCCCCTCCCACTCCCCCGCCCCGCCCCGCCCTGCCCCTCCCCTCAGCCTGGATAAGATTGTCCCTCTGCTCTTGCCATGACCTCGGTGTGGCTGCGGTGGTCGTCTGTTGGACTGGTTGCCCTCACATCTCACGCCAGGCGCTCAGTGCGGCCCGCGGCCCATCAGACCCTTTTTCTTTGTGCTTCTGGTTTCAGCCACGTCACAAATCAAATAAAAAGGACGAGACAGGACGAGACTCAGCAGCAGACTGAAAGTCTTCACCTGGTTTGAGTTTTCTGAAGCTTTCGTTTCTGGACATCAGAGCTAAGTTTGCCGTTAGGACTTCTGTGCGGAGAAGGAACTCTCCGCTTCTGATCCGGTCATCGTTGCATTTTGACTGCGTTGCTTCTTCTTCCAGTCGCTGGATTTTAAAGGAAATCTTTGGAGAACCTTCACATCCACTTCAGAATTCACAACTTAAAAAAAAGAACTGGAATATCACACCTGGAAAAAGTCATAACCACCCGACATATATATCTATATATTTATATGATGTAACTATATATCTATGTCTAATATATATATTCCATATGAATACACTGATAGATATATATTAGATATAAATACATAGATATATACATATATATATGGATTCTCAGTTGAACTTCATTGCAAAAAAAGACTGAAAATGATTTGTTTTCTGTAATTACTATGATACACAGTAATAGGCGTTGGTGTTATTTTTGTATAAACATAATATCATCTATGTGGCATGCATGACATATATACAAATTTGGTGGTTTAAAGCAATATGTCCAACCTGGTGCGATTGGTTCCGTCGTGTTCTGTGTAGCCTAAAGCCACTCTGTACGAAAAGAGATAAAAAAAAAAAAGAGTAACTGCATTTGGATAAAACTAACTGTTCAGTATATGTGTTCAATGTTCTGTGTTCTGCATGTTTTAGTATGGAATGAAACATCACAAATGTTCGACTTGTTTTTCAAATGAATCTCAAACACATGCCCCAGACACACAACACACACACACACAACACAACACACACACACACACACACACACACACAACACAACACACACACACACACCACACACACGTATTTGCACTGTGAGGTGAAACACACTGAGGAAAATTAAAACTGTGATTTCTGATGGATGGATTGATGAAAGATGAAGATTCGTCTTTTTGTTTCCATCGTCTCATTTATCCAGAAACGGAACAGCTAACCCCCCCCCCCCCCAACTGTTCCATCCCCCTGTCCCACCACACACACACACACACACACACACACACACACACACACACACACACACACACTGATCTACATATTGTCCTGAACTCATCACCCACTCGTGTGCAGTGAGAGGAGGAGGGAGACATGACAGTTGACAGTAACGTCGTCATCACGTCACCAATCACATCCATCCACACATTATCCTCCTGCCTCCCCCTACTGGCCAGGTGGGGGAGAGACATGAGGATAATGGAGTTTTGTCGCTCACCTGTGAAGCGTCTGTGTTGATGCCGGAGGCTGATTGATATGTTGATATTTAAGAGATATGATCATGAAGAAACGTATTTTGTCTCAAGTAGTACTTTAAATACCGAGGGCTGCAGCTAAGGAGTATTTGTATTTGATTAATCATTAATGTTATCATGTTTTTTATTGATCAATATATTGTTTTTTTTCTTAAAATATCAGAAAAAAGTGAGAAACTCCAAAATCTTTGTTAGAAAAAAAGCCAAAGAAATGTTTTCCATCTTCACAGATGATGAAGAAAAGAGCAAATTGATTGAATAATTGATCGTCAGAAAACTCAATGACTTTTCTGACCAGTTCTTTAAGCTCCAGTTAAATATACAGATTTTTGTGCATCCTGGTCAGAGCTGTGACTCAGAACGTGGGTGAACGGACGCCACGCGTTCATGTTGGAAAACAAACATTTTACAATTGATATCAGTATCAGTCGGCTCCGCTTCACGTCAGTGTCAGTCTGTTGGACAGTCGTCTTGTTGTCATGGTGATGTTGGATTTGCGGTAAACTGGTTTAAAATCGCTGCCATAAAACGACCACGAGACACGAAGGAGCTAAATCCAGCCGATGTCTTCTGAAGAGGATCTGTATCTGCACCTGATCATCAAACCAGATGTGAATCAGGTTTCAAGTTGTTAGATGTCGGATGTTTCCTCTGTTTTAAGCTTTTATGCTAAAATAAGATCTGAGTTAAAACCGGAAAACAAGTTTTATGTTTTACACCCGCTCACTAAGGTTTACTGTGAGTTTCCTCCCTGGAGATTCAGCTGAACAGACCTTTTGTGTTTCTGCGTAAACATTTAGGAGAGGGATGAGGGTTTGACTCTGTCGTCACATTTTACAAACAATTCTGTAGAAGACAAACTGTTTATTCAAATTTACATTTAGTACATTCACCTAAAAGTTTGAGCTTTAAGCTGCAAAAGCTAAATATTAATCTCTAAATTTAAAATAGTTCATTTGGTAAAACACAAATCAATCAGGTTCGTTCAAATCAAAGTTAACAAATTGTGTTGTGTATTTTTTTTACTTTACTTTTAAACAATCTTCTTTTTTCAGAATCATCAGAATGTCCAGTTTCTGTGACAGAAAATAAACGAACATATAAAGAATGTTCGTCCCGCGACACCGTGCGATTTCACTCTGAGGTTTTACCTCAACATCTAGTGGTCGTGAGGTTGAATCGGATTCACACTTTCACGTCCACACTGATGCGGAAACTTTTCCCTCAGCGTTTAAGTTTCCTGTCCAATCACAAACGTCGATTTTAACAAACGCCCCCGAAGTGCAGATTTTCAATAACTTCAGTTTTTGTGTGTTCGTGTAAAACGGAACGATTTTAAAACAATGACATCACAGTTCACGTCACACTACGATTGGTTCTCACCAAGTTTGCTAAATTAGCAGCGGCACCACCTCAACCGATATCAATCAGACCGCAGACTTCTTCTCTGGTGTTTGACTGATTGTTTGATGTAGACTTTATCGCCACCTACTGGTCTGACGTCTGGGAGTTTGGCGTTCTCGTCTGGAAGGAGATATTCTGTGAAACGAAAGTTGTGTGGACAGAAAGTTGTGTGGACAGAAAGTTGTGTAGACAAAAAGTTGTGTAGACAGTAATCAGTTAAACATGACGTGAGTGTAGACGAGGCCTCAATCGTCAGGTCAAAATCTTAGTTTGTAATTAAACACGTGTAAAACTGCAAATATTCCCATGAGCCTCAGCTCACTTTGGGTTTAGTGTGTGTGAGCCAGAATAAAACTTCCTGTGCTTCCCTGTGTGTGCGTGTGTGTGTGTGTGTGTGTGTGAAGGTGTGTTTCCTCAGTGTGTGCGTCACCTTCTTCATCCCGTCGGTTCCTGTCCATCATCTTCCTCCTGTTTGCTTCGATCTATGCAACACAATCCTCCAGTTCAGCTCCAGTGGCTCATTGGCTTTCTCACTTCCTCTCACTCTCACTCTGTCTCCGTCTTTTTTTTTTTTTTTTTTCAGTTCTTTCTACAAACAGAACCACGATACCTGTACATTGATGTATGTATGTGTGTGTGTGTGCACGACAGGTGCACACGCACACGTTTTCTTTACTCTTTTGTAAGATATGATCATGTGGAATGCCTTGGTCTTAGTGTCATGTCGTTTGAACTTACGCTGAACAAAAGATGATAATCAAGCAACTGAGTAAAAGTTGTTACAAAAGTATATACAGTATATATAGTATATAAATATATACAAATCTATATACATAAAATAAAGCCATTGGGATTTGAAATAAATCTGTGTTCACTTGTGATTTCTTTTTATACACATTCAATAAATTTAATTTATTCCCAATTTTCTTTTTATTCCAAATATGGACGTGGGCTCCAAACTGTATCTCGACCGAACAAACATTGAGTTTGGCATCTTCTCCATCTTTGTTTATCGTAACCAGACGCTACCATATTTGGAGGAGCGAGGGGTGGAGCCTGACTGAGAGCTCACGGACACTGCACGCCCACCTGCATCTGCGACCTGCAGCCATTGGATGCTATTCGCCGTCGGTCACACCGTATCCACGCCCCCGATGCAAACAGAGCTTCATCCGAGATCCGAGAAATCGACTCAGATGTAGGAAAACGTCCAATTTCTCAAGGTTAAAGAAAGAGAAAAACTATTCCGAGATCCGCCCCCTGATCCAGAGCTGCACCAGAACGTGAAGGGTTCTTCTCCGACACAAATTTAATCATTCCACCAAATCTGGTGATGATTCATCTGGTAGCTTTTGTGTAACTTTGCTCACAAACAGACAAAAAGACAAACAGACAGACAGACAGACAGAGAGACAGACAAACAGACAGACAGACAGAGAGACAGAGAGACAGACAAACAGACAGACAGACAGACAAAAAGACAGAGAGACAGACAAACAGACAGACAGACAGAGAGACAGACAGACAGACAGAGAGACAGACAAACAGACAGACAGACAGAGAGACAGACAAAAAGACAGAGAGACAGACAAACCTAAATAACAAATCCTCAGTGGAGGTAACAAGGAGACATCAGATCTGAGGACACTTATAAATATTTGATCTTTTCTGTCTCATTTGCAGAAAGAAGAGAATGTTTAAAGTAAATTACAAACTCTTTCATCATGAGTCAAAGATCTGTTTCAGAATCATGGAGTAGATTTTACCCACCAGTGATAAAAAGATAAAAAAGTAAAAGTGAAGACATGAAAAGCTTTCGTCTGATCTCGAAGCTGCTTTCATTAAATCTCTCTGGCGCTTTTTTCCTCTTTTCTCTCCAGCGCATGACGACAGATTCCAAAAATACAATTAAATCTCTAATTATATTGAAAATATCGCATCAAACGTCTGAGACAAGAGAACTTGTTACGTATCTTTTGGAATTAAGCACACACGCCTCACATCCACTGGACATGAGTTTCACTCTGACAGTTTATCAGCCTCAGTGTTTTCAGGCTGACTCTGACTCTGCAGCTCCTGCTATGATGAAACAAGACTTCCTCTTCCTCCTCTTCCTCCTCTTCCTCTTCCTCCTCCTCTTCCTCCTCTTCCCCTTCCTCCTCCTTTTCCTCCTCTTCCCCTTCCTCCTCTTCCTCTTCCTCCTCTTCCTCTTCCTCCTCCTCTTCCTCCTCTTCCCCTTCCTCCTCCTCAGCTGCTCTCAGCTGCTCAGTGCAACACTGCCACCGTGTGGACGCAGGCTGCTCTACACCTGCTGCCTTGTGGTAGATATGTGCATTTTCAGTTCCATACACAAGCAATGATGTCACACTGTATATAATCAGTTTTACACTGTACATACTTATTTTTTTATGGTTCCTCGTTTTTACACTTTCACAGTAAAAAGGCGGAAGTTTTGTAAACTTGCAGAAAAGAAAGATGTGACAGTTTTATCTGAGTAAATGATTCTATGGTTCGTTGCTGGTCTCACGCTAGTTCACTGGACAGAGACAATACTCAGACAGGATGTAAGTGTGTGTGTGTGTGTGTGTGTGTGTGTGTGTGTGTGTGTGTGTGTGTGTGTGTGTGTGTGTGTGTGTGTGTGTGTGTGTGTGTGTGTGAGCTGATCTGCTAAAGGTCAAGATGAAGGTCAACAAAGTAAAGGAGTTGGTTGTATCAGAAACAATTCTCCATCCTTTGACTTCATGTGATAAGTGACGTCAGAAAATGACGACATCTGTCAACATTTATTTACATCAGCACATGAACGACAATGGAATTAGGAAAACTCCCCTAATGTGTGAAAACGTTTTCTGTGTCGATGATAATTTGCTTTTGATTCGAGGGTTTGAACGAAGGAGTTGAAGGAGTTGAAGGAGTTGAAGGAGTCCATCTGTCCATCTGTCCATCTGCACTTTGATCAACGCTCTGTATCTTCGTATCTCAATCGAACCCGTCAATCAAATCTTGTCTTATTGGAAGATGATTCCACAGCAGAGGAGCGCGAAGGCTCCGACTTCACTTCTGGAGACTTTAGGGACGATAGAAGGTCTGAGTTCAAGGAGCAAAGTGATATGAGCTCTTTAAGGGGCCATCTCTCTCTCTCTCTCTCTCTCTCTCTCTCCCTATACATATATATATATATATATATATATATATATATATATATATATATGTATATAGATATGTATTTACAGATAAATATAGATATGAGCTTTCTCTTCTTCTTTTCTTCTCCGTCCATGAGAAGAATATCTTCACACCATTATCAGTTTATCCTTAATGGACTAAATCACTTCATCCCTCCGCCCACGAGCCTCTGTAATGTCCTACATTTCTCACTGATGGAAACTCGTCCAGGAAGGTGTTGTCAAGACAACTGCGTCTCTCACGATGACTGTGGTGGCACCGCGGCAACCACAGTCTCCAGTTTGCACGGGTTGATTAGTTATCGTGTGTGGGGGGGGGGTTGGTGGTGGTGATGTCAAGAAGCTGGAGGAGAGCTCCAGGCAACAGGCATCTTAACAACAGGCAAAAGTTTCAACCCACAGACAGTTTGTTCACTTCTCCAACACTGACTCATCCCTGAGGCTGCATCCTCAACATCAGGAAAACCATTCAGCCGCTTTTCTCTAAACTCCTCTTTGTCCAAAACCCTCGAATCTTCCCAAGAGGAAACGCTGCTGGATTAGAGCAGAAAAGGGAGAAACGATAATCCCTCAATTGAATTTCCTCCTGAGTTTTAAAAGTACCTGATTATGTAAAGAGCATCTGTGAGAGCGTGAACCTCCTCCACTGTCACACCGAGACGCACCGAGACGTTTGGGCTTTTGTTCGAACACAAATAACCTGAAAAACATTCGATATTTTCTCTGCACAGACACAAAACTCACATGTCAGAGAGATGACGACGCTGACGTCTGTTTCATTAGCAACTCAAAGGCCTCACTTTGAATCTGTTGTGACTCCTATAAGCCCCTGTGTGTGTGTGTGTGTGTGTGTGTGTGTGTGTGTGTGTGTGTGTGTGTGTGTGTGTGTGTGTGTGTGTGTGTGTGTGGCTTTATAAAAGGTCTTGAGGTCGAACCTGAAGTCAGTTCGTGCATCGTGGTCATTAGAGGAGCTGCTGTTACGACACACAGACGATGTAAGTACCTTTAACCATCGTCATTTATCGAAGCTGAACGTTGAATGTTTTCATTTTTTCAAAAGGTTTTATTTTGCTCTTTATTTTACTCATTTATTATTTTATTTGAGATGTTTTCTTCTGTTTAAAGTTATTTGTGTAAATGTGGTGATTTGTGTTCAAACAGCAGTGAGGTTGGATTTATTAATTTGTAAAATGTTGGTTTGTTGGATTTGCATGAATTTTTGAAAAATACAAAATTAAGGAGAAGAAGAAAAGATTCTACAGTTGTTCATGTAGCTGTTCAAAAATTTTAAAGAGTCATTACTTAACAAAGCTAAAAGTGAAATATGGGATTTTCACAATTAATTTCCATGTCAGATTCTTATTCTATTCTTATTTTACACTATTTCAACATGTTTTCTTTTATTTCAAGTGACATCTGTTAAAGTGTTGATTTATTTAAAATGTCTAAGAACGGAGCCACAAAGCTTAAAGATGAATCTGATGAGAAGTTCATCTTCAAAGTTATATTTATGTGAATCCATGACAAATTTCACTTCTTCAAACTTTGAATTCAAACTGGTCACAACCCCGAAATAAATAAACTGACAATCGGTCGTTCTACATTTGAAGAGGTCACAAGTTAAAATTGTTGTCAACTAGTAAATGGACGACGCTTCTTGTTGTTTCTTCTTTTCATGACACGTCGTGATGTGGGTTTCTTGTTGTTGTGCTGCAGAACGTGAAGATGTCCCACAGATCTGTGCAGTGGCTCGTCGTCATGCTGCTCGTCGTCTTCACAGCAGCACAGTGTGAACAGAACGAGAGGTACATCAGCTTTACATGCACAAACTACAGATCAATCATAAATAAATAGATTCATATTGATGAGACTGGAGAATAAACATAGAATAAAAAAGAATAAACTGCTATTTATTGTGTGTGATTTGATGATTTGACACAAAATGAGCTCAATATTCACAGTTGTGAGTCACGATCACTGACAAAGGGAGAATTTAAAAAAGAAGGAGAATATTTAAAGTGCATAAGATGAAGAACTCCGCTTGAAATAATCTTTTGAAGACACAAAGATCCAGAATCACAAAATAATTCCACACATTTCCCTTCCTGAAAAAAGAAAAGACACATTCATACATACATTTAGTCTCAGTCTTTGCTTCCACATGTTTCACATCTTGATCGTTGGATGTTGATTGAGTTGTGAACTGAGGATGAACTGATCCTGACTGACTGATCTCTCCTCCGTCTCCCTGCAGCCGCCGAGCTGTGAGCGAACACCAGCTGTTGCACGACCGTGGCCGAAACATCCAGAGTCTGAAGAGGCTCATCTGGCTGTCCAGCGCCATCGAGGGGCTGCACACTGCCCAGACCCGCTCCGCCGCTCTCAGCCAAGCAAAGGTCCTGGACCTGGATCTGAACCCGGCGATGGTCCCTGATGCTCCGGGCCCCCGACCCGCCCGGGTGCAGAGCCTCCTGAGAGACTTCTTTAACAACCCCTACCTGACTCAGCTGTCGGACACAGAGGCCTGACTCTGTGAAGAAGTCCGCAGACACATAAATATTTATTGTCTCCATCATTTGAACAATGAAACACATAAAGCACAATGATACATAAACGACACACATTTGCTGCAGATGCATCCAAATGTTGCAAGAAATTAAAGTTTTAGTCGAGAGAGTCTTTGAGTTAAAGCTGCATGAAAGTCTGTTGATGTGCAGAGTCGCACAAATGTCTCAATGTTCAGTCATATTTACATCAAGGACTCGCTACAAGCAAAAAATAAAAGGTCTTTAAGGAGCAGTCCTCGGAACCGAGCACGAAAGGAACAACATAAAGTCAAACTTACCCAGATTTTAATCTGTTTGCTTTATCTTCATTATTCTCAACCAAAGACAAAGTCAAACATGTTCGTTTGCAGATCAACCTCCTCCAGCACTTTGTCCTCACAGTGTTCTCTCCACAACACAACAACTGTTCAACTGAACCTCCAGACTGAATGAAACTAATGATCTCACCTGTCTGATTGATTCTCTGTGAAGAGACATGTGGCTGTACAGCAAAGATTTGAGTGGCGGTGATTTTATCTCGTGAACATTTCTATTAAACTCTGTGGCTGCACGGATGTGGTCTGTGTTTGTGCATCAAACCTCTGTCTGAACTATGTTTGTTCACCGGCCGAGCGTTTGCTAACGTGACGCTGACTTTACACAACAGAGCTTTCAAGTTGCACATTTCTCCTTGAGATGAAGATACTGAAGTGTCGTACACGAGGCTGAAGATGCAAAACAAAAGAGACGTGTAAGAGGCCCTTATTGTTTTCATGTATATTGTTTATTACATTATTTTATTTCTGTGAGCCAATTAATTAATCAACACAAATCAAATTTAGTATAATAGGTTTATATTATCTCCTGACATCCACATTAATGTATTTAAATTATCTAATGAAACGAGTCAGTTTCCACTGTATTTGTTTTGGAAAGGTCACAGCCTGCAGCTGACCTGAGGTGTGCCCTCTGCTCGGTCTGCCCGCCTGAAAGACTGAACTCAGGGCATACGACAAGCGAAGTCTCGCGATATTTCCTTAGCGGCTAACGTGAACTAGCTCCCCGTGTCAACCACCGTGACACCGGTCGTGGATCCTCCGGATGAGCCTTCGGTATTTTGTCTCGATTCACACCGGGGACACCAGACGCCAAGCACCGGCAGAGAGGCGCTGTCTGTGGGCTCCACGCGCCGCCACCGCCCCTCGGACTGTCCGCGGCTCTCGTCCTCTCGGCGGTCAGGTCAGTCGATGCTACCCCCGTCAGTTAGCTTGTCAGGCTAGTCCGGGCTAACGCGCAAGGCAGGCGTCGAGTTTGGTTTCGTTTCGAGCGTGTCCGCGAGGTTTCCGTCCACCCGAAGCCGGAGACGTGAGAGGAAACCGACGGAAGAAGCTAACACGGCTAATGATTGGCGGCAGCGGTCAGTCAGTGGGAATGGGAAGTTGGCTAACGAGCAGCTAAGCTAGTTAGCAAGCCGCGGCTCGGTGGCCAGCAGTCTGTGACACTGACAGTGTTTCACAACATGTTGTTAGCGGAGCTGCACGGGGACGTGCGTTGCATGTGACGTGTCAGCCGCCGACCCTCGCCCGCAGATGGAACATGTCAGACATGCGTGTTGCTCCCGTGTTCCGCAGTAACACACGCTCTTCGTCATGTGTCCACAACAACACATGTGACGACAACACGTGTGACGGTTCAGAGCTGGTTCTGTTCGGAGCCCGAGCTGCTGCTCTGTGACACGGACTCTGGTCTGACATGTTCAGAAACACCTGCAGCTTCAGAGAACGAGCTGAGGACTCGTGCTCAGGTTTTATTTTATATACAAGTTCATTAATCATAGAAACGTTAAATTACTAAAGATCTCAATGTTTTTATTTTATCACCTGTTCTGTTGGATCTCAATCAGTTTCACTTTCACTTGCAGTAACTAGGATGTTTCACTTGACATGTTTCATCGGTTAATCAATCTACGTGCAGGTAACTTCATTTTAATGAATGCGATTATCAGGAATTGTTGTTATTCACTGCTGGTGAGTGCAGGAGAATATGTTAAATAATAATTCTAGGCGTTTCCATTTGAAGTATGTGGCTGTGAATCAAATATTGAAATGATTTTTCACACGTGTTTGTTGGTTGGTTGGTTGGTTTGTAAGTAAGATCTCACGAGAACTTCACTTTCTTTAACATTGTGAGATAGAGCGTCGTGTTCAAGAGAGATTATTCCTGAATCTTGCTGTAAGAGAATCAGGCATGTTTAGAGTACTTATATTTATGATTGTGTACAAATTAGTCAACTTTATAGATTCAAATGTGTTTCTATTATATATCTTAAAACTTACTGTCAGCATAAGGTTGAGACTTGATAGACTCTGCTCAACCTCAGCATAAACAAAATGCTCAAGTTGTCTTCCAGCAGAATCACTTGTGTTTGGTGCAGGTTTGGTTCTGTGCTGTGTAAAACAGGTATTGTGATGGAACAGGATAGTCTTGTGATGGGTGTTTTTTGCTCGTAGGTATCATCCAGCATCATCCAGCCCCACTGTGGATCTTTAGCCCCATCCATCAGGACAGTGGCAGAGCCGGAGCCGGAGCCATCAGGGACCAGACCAGCAGGCAGCAGGGCTCCATGAGCACCACGGGGCAGCAGCAAGGGGGGGGCCTGCGTTCTCGCCGAAGCCTTGGCCGGGACAAGGACCCTGGGCAGGGCGTTGGCATGGAGGCTGCCTGCTGGCTTGCCCCTGGAGTTCTGCGCAGGCTGATTGAGCTGCCCTCGCCCCCCCTGTCCCGACACCAGCTCAAGAGACTGGAGGAGCACAGGTAAGTCTGTGTAGTCCTGTTGTTTAGTATCGTGATACGTTTGGAACTAAAGATGGACGGACCAGTCTGATGTGGGTTGAATATTTGTTGAGCCCAATGCTCCTGGGATGAAAGATGTGTTGACAGTATGACATCATCACCAGTAGTTACGGACCTTTTCAGGTGGTGAGTTTGAGTCATGAAGTCTTCATGTGGCTGATGTCTGTCCCTGCAGGTACAGCAGTGCAGGACGCTCCCTGCTGGAGCCTCTGATGCAGTGTTACTGGGAATGGCTGGTGGGACGTGTCCCGTCCTGGATCGCCCCAAACTTAATCACCATCATCGGCCTCGCCACCAATGTCTTCACCACCCTCGTGCTCGTCTACTACTGCCCAACTGCCACTGAGCAGGTGAGGGCACAACCCTACACTGCACACTTTACAATATATATCCCACCAGCTAGAATCCATCCATTAATCCCTGTTTTTTTTATTTTAAATTATTCAGATAAATCTCCACCTACTGTTTCATAACAAAATGTCACCAGAACAAGATCATCTCCAGCTGCTGGAGATGAATAAAAAATATTGTTGACTGATGAATGCATCTCGTGTCTGTTGTCGCACTGACTGAATTAATATAGTTACATGTACATTACACTGAAGTGTTGGGTTTCCACTGACAGCAAATTAAAATGGAGGCTGCTGATAATTAATTAATTTGATCCAACTAACCTAAACACATTTCTGAAGTGTACCACTGAACGGACACTCAGCAAACTGATCATTTCATTCAGATGTATGTATGTGTGAGGCAGAGTGACCCCGGCTCCATGTGAATGTGTGTGTGTTGTTTCAGGCTCCTCTCTGGGCGTACCTGCTGTGTGCCGTGGGTCTGTTTATCTACCAGTCATTGGACGCCATTGACGGGAAACAGGCCAGACGCACTAATAGCAGCTCTCCGCTGGGTGAGCTGTTTGACCACGGCTGCGACTCCCTCTCCACTGGTCAGTCTGTTTCCTGTTAAGCTGTTTGTCAGTAAACCTGGAGCTCTGTTTAAACTCTGTCGTTGTCGTCCCCACAGTGTTTGTGGTGCTGGGAACCAGTATAGCAGTGCAAATGGGCACCAACCCGGACTGGATGTTCTTCTGCTGCTTCGCTGGGATGTTTATGTTCTACTGTGCACACTGGCAAACATACGTCTCAGGAACGCTGCGGTTTGGCATGTGAGTTGCTTGATTTGATCTGTGAAGTTCGCTCCTCTCATGGATTAGAGTGCGTCCTTAGTGATATGTTTTCATAGACTGTATATAAAGATGGACAACAGGACAGCTCCCAAAGTCTAATCAGGTCATCCTTGAGTGTTGGTGCCAGATGTAATTAAATTCTCTAAGGTCGCTCCTGATGTATCATGTTCTCGACCTTTCAGTCTGTCCCTCAGTCTAAGTAAACATTGGTACCAAATTTGAAGAACTTCCCTCAAAGTGAACTTGAGATATCGTGTTGCCGACCTGGAGGCATTAAAAGATTAATAGCTTTACCTGAATATACACTGAACTATGGTTCTAATACACTAGTGTGTTAGTGGTGAAGTTCATATCATTAAAGATGAATGAAAAAGCAGATCATCTTGTTTTATTCTAATGGATTTTATCAGTTCCATGTGGTGTAAATGTTGATGTGTGTGGATTTGACATAACAGAGATGCAGATCTGTCTCACTGGATCACAGATGCTCACAGCCTCTGTGGGTCCGTGCCTGTGGAACATGATGGTAAACCTCTGCTGCATGGCTGCCGACTGCCTGCCTCCACAATCACCTCTGACCTCCACTGAGGCACATGGAGAATTTAAATTCAGTCTGTTTCAGATTTCAGATGTTCAGTAACATCATCTGAAGGAAGCTGAATTTTCCAAACGCACCAGTGCAATTTAAAACTCTGAGCTGGGATGTGACTTTTCTTGACATTTATAAATTAGACCCATGTCACTGAGACCAGACTCTCACACACACACACACACACACACACACACACACACACACACACACACACACACACACACACACACACACACACACACACACACACACACACACATACACACACACACACACACACACACACACACACACACACACACACACACACACACACACATACACATAACCAGACCAGGCTATGTTATTCAGTTTAGCCTCTCTTAGCTTAGCATAAAGACTAGAAACGGATAGCCTGGCTCTGTCCAAAGTTCATAAATACACCTGCTTCTCTCTGACGCTCAGTAATTCACACATTGTAGGTCACCAGTTGCTTCACCAATGTCCCAATGTTTGTTTGTTTGTTTGTAAGCAAGATCACACAAAGACAACTGGATGGATTACTATGAAACCCGGTGGGAGGATGCGGTATGTTGTCAGGAAAGAATCCATGAAATCAAAAACATTAGCTCTCTGGTGGATGTAGCATTGTGTGGTTCTAAATGTGGAGCTTCACTTAGAGACAGTTGGCTTCTTGTGCTGTTAAAGTTTGGTTTTCTTAAGATGAGCCAGTGGAATGTGACTGATGTCACCTGTTCAACCTCCGAGATTAACCTGTGTTGTGCGGAAGAACACAAACACAGCAGCGTCCCATCAGCCCCTTGTGCAGCAGTGTGTTGTGGAACAAGGCTGCAGGACGGCCGTGGGCTTGTCGTTGTCACTAATCTTTATTATAAATGTTCTGTTCTCCCCCTCTCGCTCAGCATTGATGTGACTGAGGTGCAACTCTTCATAATAACCATGTATTTGCTGGCCGCCGTGGGAGGATCTGCTTTATGGCAGTCACTGGTAACTAATTCCTACAGATTAAAGAGAATGATGCTGTATTAATGTAATTCTCATATAATTATGATACAGCTAGAACATTGTTTTTGACTGTTTTACTTAAACTGTTACTAGAAACACAAAGAATGTCAGTGAACGTCTCCAACATTACTCACGATGCTTTCATTGTGGGTGTAAAGCTGCTGAACGTACTCACAGATTAAATCACCAGCAGGAACGTTCACTATATGATCGACAAAACTTCTGCACTGTTTTATCATTTCCTGATTTTTGTGTTTTAATGTCCCGTTTCCCAGATTCCGATCCTAAACATCCAGATGAAAATGATTCCTGCCATCTGCACTTTTTTAGGAGCCATCTTCTCCTGCACCAATTACTTCAGAGTTATTTTTACAGGAGGTGTCGGTAAAAACGGATCCACAATAGCAGTAAGTCCAGAAACCAGAGATTTCTTTCCTCTTAACATGTAGTGATCATGTCGAAGCGGTGGAGTTAAGTTAAGTGTTACATCAGTGTTTGTTCTGCAGATGATGTCAGAGCAGCTTCTCTGGTTTTCCAGCCTCCTGACAGTCTCTGTCTTTATTGTCTTTTTCTTGTGTCTGTCCTCAGGGAACCAGTGTCCTCTCTCCAGTCTTACATATTGGTTCCGTGATAATTTTGGCGGTGATGATATACAAGAAATCTGCCGTCCAGCTCTTCGAGAAACATCCCTGTCTTTATATCCTGGCGTTCGGTTTTGTCTCGGCCAAAATCACCAATAAATTAGTTGTAAGTCAAACACGCTTTTTTTTTTTTTTTTTTAATGAGAGTGAGATTAACAACTCTGTGGCTTTAAAAACAAGAGGCTCTGATGTGCAAATGATGACAACATTCAGTTAAAATGGTAATTTTACTATGAACGTCACATTGACGTTCATAGAAAGAGACTGTTGGTATGTAGCTGGTTAAGAAAGTAAAACATCTGGAATGAGTTTTCTCTTAATCATCAACATTTAAAACAGCACAGATGTGTAAAACTGGAGCTCGACGTCCCTTCAAACAACTTGAGTTATTTCCACTCAGCAGGGGAAAGCTGGCAGAGTTGTGTTTGCAGCTGACTGTGGTTTGTCTGTCCACAGGTAGCACATATGACAAAAAGTGAGATGCACCTTCACGACTTAGCCTTCCTGGGGCCAGGCCTGCTGTTCCTGGATCAGTATTTCAATAGTTTTATTGACGAGTACCTGGTGTTGTGGATTGCTTTGGTAAGTTCACACGAGGCTTCAGATTAAAGTTCTCAGTCATGGTTATGTTTTACGTAACAAAGGTCAAATAGAGTCAGTTAAGGTCGTGTTTACACTTTTATTAGGATATTTTCTATTTGTTGTGAAAAGCTTCTGGTTCTCTGCTGTAAATGAGTGACGGTTCTCCCTCTCTCTCTCTCTCTCTCTCTCTCTCTCTCTCTCTCTCTCTCTCTCTCTCTCTCTCTCTCTCTCTCTCTCTCTCTCTCTCCAACAGTTCATTTCCTTCTTCGACTTGGTGCGTTACTGTGTCAGTGTTTGCAACCAGATTGCCTGCCATCTTCACATTTTCGTTTTCAAAATCAAGCCTTGCTCAGTGCTCAGCTCAGCTCCTCACTGAGGACACGCCGGCCATTAACTGACTCTGTCCCCGACCCCCCCCCCTCCGCGTTAGTCGCACTCATCTTTTCTTCCCTCTGTTATCCACATAGAGATACAGAGGACGATTTGTTGTGTACAGTAAGTGCTTCTGCCAACTGAATGTGTGGACAAATAATATATATTAAGATACTGGAGTATTACTGTTATTGTTTCTTTTTCTTTTCCACCAGTGCAGAATTGAATTCGTATCTTCTTCTGCCCCAGTAACGATAAATCTCCTTCTGACAAACTCATGGTTTCACAGAGCAAATACTTCAGGAGAGTACAGGTGCTACTCATCGTGTCCGAGGAGAGAAACTTATGTGTGTTGTAACTGTTCATGTGCAAGAAAATGTATAGGAAATGAATCAGACTCTTTGCTTTTCATTATAATTTTTTGTAATATTTGCATAACTTTACCTTTTTGCTATTGTAAATACCAAACTGTTACTCTTTCTGTGCTTCTCTTTTAATTTAAAAGTCCTGCTTTGGAACATTTATAAAACTTTCTCTCATGTATATGATTTTAAAGCAACTTCATCTCCTGCACATCCCAGGATGCAACGCGACTGTTTCACATCAGTAGAACGTGGTTTTTGGAGGAAACTTAATTTTTCTTAAACATTTCAGAACTTAGCACGTGGGATTCACCTGAAACCAGGGAGCCATTTTGTGTTTATTTATTATTATAGGTCATATTTTCTTAAATGCTTTATTCGGTTAAGGCTTCTTCTCTGTTATTTGTTTTATTGTAAATATATGAATATTCACTGTGCGCACATGTAAGAATGTCTTTAGTCGCTAACATTCAGAGTTTCACAAATGTAAGTGAACCACTGAGCTCACATGTTGAAGTTTGTGTTCAGATTTTCTCACATTTTTCAGTAATAAGATCAATATATGTTAAAGTTGCTGCTTTGAATCAGTGTTTCCTTTGATTTAGTTTCACTCTGCTGCTGCTGCTGTTACCGATCTCTCCACTGTTCCTCTGCTCTCTGTCACTCCCTCATCTCAACCTGGTGTTTTAGTTTTTTTAATCGTCACTCTTCTCAGCAAATTCCATGAAAACACAAAGACTTTGACCTGAGTCTGATTTCTCACAGTCTGTGGCACTCGGCTCAGAGGTAACATGTTCCCATGTGTTCGTTGACTATGTTCATCTGAGGGACAGGATGTTTTTGGTTGATCGTCTTTTCGTGGGATTTGCTGATGATTTAAAATTACAAGATAATCTTTAAACTGAACGACCACTTTGCTGCCGTGAGTTATTCATGTGAATGTTTCACTCCTTCCCGTGTTTTGACTGATTATTCTACTTCACTGAACCACTTTATTTTCTTGTTTTATGTGATCGGCACAAAGTTTCCCCCACAAACCACAACTGCTGAGGCTGAACACGTGGCCTGACTGAGCAGGAGATGAGGTCACATGACGACATCACAGTTTTTAAGGTGGTGACTGAGGAGAATCGGATCAAACTTTGTTCCTGTTAATAAAAACCTGTTTATTTGACATGTGGCTGCTGCTCGTCTCTGAGGTGTTCACCGTCACTGCTCCTGAACATAATCTGTCTGTTGTATTTGGATTTTATTGAACTTTTCCATCTGCTGATCTGAGTCTCTATGATTTATTTAAAGCCTTCATCTAACATCTATAATATTTAATCAGACTGTATTTAAGGAAAGCAATGTCATTTAATCTATTTTTGATAAATTTCAGCTGCACCCTGGATCAGATAATATCATTTATCAATATTATTATATCATGTATTATCTCAGCCCTGGTTTGTAGAGTCAGTATTATTTTAGAGAGTAAAATAAACCTTTAGAAGGATTAATTTACTTCATAATTTTTATGTGTGTTTTTAGAATTTGGGGAGATGCATAGAATAATAGAAGGTACGGTGGCTGAGAGAGGGCGAATAGAAAAAACATGCAAATCCAGGAAAACCTCTTAACCTGAAGTCAGCTGCTCGTCAGTGGTGATGACAGAATTGAACTACAGCAGCTTCATCACCTTTGTCCTTTCGCTATTTGCAGCGCGTTTCTGTGTTGGTGTCAGCGCACATGTCGTCAAATCGACGACGTTGTTGTCTTAGTTTGCGCATGTTCGTTGTATTTGCGTGTGTTTTTCTTGCGGTAATTTGCATCGCGTTCGGCTCTATCGGCCACCGTAGATCTGCCTGTGAGTCCCGGTGCAGGGCACAGGAGCCCTTGTGTGCTGTCACTGAGCCCTCTGTCGTGTTTGACTCAATAAACATCGAGTCTGTGAACTTTCAGACGTCACGCGCTCAAACTAGGAAACTCTCAGAATCACTTTGTGACTTTGATCGTCGCGGATTCTGGTTTGAGGTTCGGGGACTCGTGTGGTCGCAGGAGGATCGTTGTCGTCACTGGACTCGAGTAACGTGAGTCTCATTATGTTTGTGTTCATGTGACGCGTCATGTTTTATCTCGTTTCTTCAGTCCAGCAGCAGATGAGCTTAAAACTCTAGAAACTTTATTTATAACTCCCGTGTAGCTCGCTAACGTTATCCAGCTAGCGGATGTTCATTTGCATAGTGTTTGCTAACCACTTAGCTTAATGCTACTGTATATTAGTCGGACGTGTGTGAATGTGCGTCCAGTGTTAGCCGATACATGTGTCCTGTAGTGTTTGATAGTTTCAGTGCAAGTAAACGCGGTACTTTATGTTATGTGATGCTTAGTGTTGGTCAAAAGCGTAAAATTGACAGGTTTTTAAATGGAGTTTGGTTTCAGTGAGGACCACTGACTTCTTTACTTTCATTTCCGCACTGAGATCACAGGGACTTTGCTGATCTGTGTCCTTTGATGACTCCGTTACACAGGAAGTCGACGATAAATATTGTCACATGATCACACTCCAATTCACTAAAACCATATTTGACCAATTCTTAACATTTTTACTTTCTATATTTTTTAAATATAATTTAACCAAAGAAACTCAAAAGTACAAACAAGTACTCATACATGCAAATAATAAAAAACAAGATAAGGAATAATAAATGTCATGTTCTGTAGGAGAGAATGCAGATGTTGATTACAGCAGTGTGTTGTATATGTGTAATGAGTGTGTGTCACTCTTTGTGTGTTGTGTACAGGGCGGAGTGAACCAGCAACACACACACACACACACACACACACACACACACGGTGGAGAGGCAATGTGGTGGTTCCAGCAGGGTCTGTGCTTCCTGCCCGCCGCTCTGGTCGTCTGGACGTCGGCGTCCTTCGTCTTTGCGTATATCACAGCGGTGGTGCTGAGACATGTGGATCCTCTTGTGCCGTACATCAGGTGCGAGTCTGGACTACGCCTCACCTCCGTTATATCTCTCGGTCATGAAAAGACTTGAAGCATATTGTATTTGATTCCCTCTAAAGGGCCTTAGAACAAATGAAAGAGTCTGATGTTAAGTTTGAAAAAGTTTCTGATCTTTTTGTTTCTACTCTTTTTTCCCTGTTGAACTCAATAAGTCAAACTTCTTCTGTGTTGCAGCGACACAGGAACGATGGCACCAGAGAGGTGTGTGTTCGGCATCATGCTGGATGTGTCGGCCTTTTTAGGTAACATATATATATTCCCTTGTCTTGTCCATATCATCTATCAGCACCGATCAATAAGTATATATTTTCAGAAATGTATTTAAACTGATGATGTGTTTGCAGGTATGGCCACGGTCTACGTGCGTTACAAACAGGTGGAGGCTCTGACAGGTGAGGACAAGCTAACGCTCCACAGATTCAACCGCTTGGCGCTGCTGCTCGGCTGGATCAGCTCCCTCGGGATGTGCGTGGTCGCCAACTTCCAGGTGAGTGCTGCTGATCCTGGATCAGTTCACATTTGTGCAAGGTCTGCAGTAAATTTAAGTGTGTGTGTGTGTGTGTGTGTGTGTGTGTGTGTGTGTCGGAGCAGAAGACCACACTGTTCTCCATGCACCTGTTGGGTGCGGTGCTCACCTTCGGGGTCGGGGCTCTCTACATCCTGGTCCAGATGCTGCTGTCGCTCAAGATGCAACCTCACGTCCACAGCAGGAGCATTTACCTGATCCGCCTCGGCATCGGAGTCTGGACCCTGAGCAGCATCATCTCCAGTATCCTTTAACACAGAGTCCAGCAGAGTTAGTCGACTTGAGTCAGTAAGAGCAGAGTTGTATTGATCCGAACCACTGAGGATGTTTTTAGTGAAGGTGTTTAGAGACACACTCCTCTCAGATCTTCTCTGAACACATTTTTAAAATAATGATTTGTGATCTTTAACAGTTTGTCAGTGTTTGTATCATCAGTCATCTTGTACAGCAGTTTACCAGGAGTGGACTTACCTCACAAAATGCACTGGACTCCTGGAGAGAAGGTCAGTAGTCCTCTTTGTGTGTGTTGACCTTTAGAGGAGGATGTAATTTTCATATCGTGGTGCCACTTCCAATAGGATCATATTAGACCAGATGCATCAAAGTCTGTGACTAACTTTTAGTTCTTAGGATGGATACGCAACTTTTTTCTAATATTTAAACATTTGGTTTGAATTTTTCCAGGGTTACACGGCTCATCTCATCAGCACCGTGTCTGAGTGGTCTCTGGCCTTTTCCTTCATCAGCTTCTTCCTCACCTACATCAGAGATTTTCAGGTATTTAGTCTCATCTTCTCACAGCTTCAGATGACCTGGTGCTTCTTTGTTTAATCCATCCAAAGATTTTACAAATCTCAAGTTGTGGTTTTATGGGGGGGGTTTGTTTTGGCGGACTATTTCTCGGCTGGGTGCAGGGACTTCCTAGAATTACCATGAGGGTTTCAGACAGGAACTTGTTGCACAAATATATTTTTTAGTACAGATTAAATAAAACTGTTAAAGTTTTAAAAGATGCTGGTAGGTGTATTTTTAAACTTTCGACGAATCCAGGTTAACTGCTTCAAGACTCTATGCTAAGCTAGTCTAACCACGCCCAGTTTCATATTATACAGACACAAGTGTGGTTGATTGAACAATCTACCTTTTGCTTTATGATCAAAGATCTGGATTCAGATACTACTGACAAACATTTCCTTTTTTGTTTTAATGTAGAAAATTAGCTTGCGAGCGGAGGTAGATTTGAAGAGCAGCCACCTGTACGACTCTCCACATGGAAGCATCGCGGGTTCACATCATCACAAACGTGAAGCCTCGGAGTCGTCTCCGCTGCTGGCAGGAGGAACGTGACCCACAGAAGGGCATCTGACCAAAATATGCTTTTTCTAATCACGTTTAACAATTTCTTATAGAGCGCTTCTAAAAGCCGTGGTGGCTCTTAAAGGGTCACTTCACCCAAACATATTTCCTGTCCTTCCTCTAATGGGATCTATCAGTAGAGATACCAAGCAGTGGAATTTTGTATATTGTTTTTTTATATCTGAAATGTGAGCCAATGGATTTATAAACTGTAAGCGGGAAACACTCCAGTCCGCCATGTTCAACTTACAGCATCTTAATGATTTTTTTACAGTCTGTGATTCTAATTCCTTGTTTTGAGGAGAGTATTAATATTTACAGCTCTTTTATTGAAGTTGGGGGAGAATCACTGACAATAACATTTCTCCCTGCTGGAGATTCAGGAGCTTAATTAACCTGAGTTAGTGCTAACCTGTAATGCTAATCTAACAGTTTATCATCGATAAATACATTTTAAAAGTTATGTATTAATTTTTTCACTAAATATTAAAACAAATATACAACAAAAATAAATGTGAGCTTTACATGTATGAACAAGAGCTGATCGAGCAACACATCCTATTTTTATAATGCTGCAAACTTAGCTCTGTGGAATTCACTGAATCTTTCAGTCACAAGCTGAACTGATTGTACTTCACATTGATCTGTTAACTGTTTTATCTTCAGTGCACCTTTAACCTGTTTCCATGTAAACCAGGTTTGATATTATGTGATTTCACTTGATTAGAGAAACCGAGTCATTCCTGAGAAGTAAATGGGAAACACTTGTAATGCTAATTAGCATTAGCACAGTATAAAAGCATTTTGACATAAACGTGTCTAAAGACAAAGTGTTGATTATTGTAAATTGTCTGTCAACAATTATAACTTCTGTCAAGAAACTTCAGTAATTACATCTATTTTGAAATCTTGTCATTCATTCTCTGTTTATACAGCAGCCTCTGCTCCCACAGGAGGAGATGTTGGAATCGTTTGTAAAAACACGAATGAAGATTTATATCCACTTCAAACTACATCATTTGTTTAAACCCTTTAGCTGCTGCTTGTAGTTGATGATAGAATCTAAGTGCTGCCTGTTAACTTGGGTTCATGGTGTTCTTTGTTTCATGGAGGTTGTGTTTTGTTGTTCAGTAAAACAACCACATTTTCAAACACACATGTATCACACTGTTACACAGACGGAAGCAAAAACAGCAACTTTTAATTTTCTCATAAAACTTTTACATTTCTATGCAAAGCCAACGGTTTTAAAGATTCACCCCCCGATTTGTTTTTAGAAGTGGCGTTTGGAAACTTGAACAAAACGAGGGTGTGTGTCTTTAAAACACAGAAATTCAAATTTCACAGGCATTTACTTTGGCAAACTGATTTTACAATAGACTTCTGTCCACACCATGAAAAACCCCGATCATGCACAAAATATTTCTTCTACTTCTTCATGGACTGTTTTCTCAGAATCTGCTGGAGATGATCTGTTAACCTCTGTCAGTACTGATAATCACAAGTGATAATCCAAAGTTAAATAATATTAATTATAGTTAATGGCTTCAACATATATACAATCATAACAATAAATTATTACACTGAAAGTAGATCAGCAGCTTTGTCCATAAAATCTCAAAATTAAAAACATCTTAAGCAGATAAACAACATGTGGGAGGAAACTAAACTATAAAATATTTCCGGGTTTGTGATGATGTGTTTGAGTTTGAGCGGTAAGTTGTTGTTAAAGGTTCAGTTCACCCACATAACAGAAAAAAACTCCGCCAGTGGTGTTATGAGTCTGAATATTGTAGTTTTATTTGTTTTTATGAGACAAATTAGTCTTTTAATGGCTAATTGATTAATAATTGAAGCTCTATATTTAACAACTACAATAGGAGCTTGATTAGTGATTTCTCTGTGGAAAATTTTAAATTTAAAAGTTATTTTTCCCTAAATTAAAGATTGTCAGGAAGCAACAAACTCAACATTTCTGTTTTTGCAAAGAAGTAATCAAAGAAGATTTGATTATATTTGCTTCAAATTTACCTAATAATAATTTGACAACTGCAACAGGCCTGGGAGTAATTTAGATTTAGCAGCAGATTAAAATCAAACTACTCATAAGAAAAACTTTGTGAAATTACTCAGCTGGGTGAACTGGCCCTTTAACACGAGGAACCAGTTAAAGAGCAGAAGGTGTGTCTCAGAACTTCAGCAGGAAGTGACCATTCAAACCCGGCTCTTAATGTTAGGATCGTGTCATCCAAATAAAAACAGCTTTTCTGGGTTCTGAGACGTTTACGATGGTTTAGAAAGTAGAAATACTAACATTTTGTTTGCAGGTCGGGTCCTGTGGAAAACCTTTTGGAGCTCCAGGGGACTTTCTCCATTGCAGCAATTAGTCGTATCCAGCTCTGTTTTAAGATGTCATTAAGAAATTCCTGATGCCCACATCTATCAATGATAAATGATAAACATGATGCTCGGACTAATTCTATTAAATTATTAGAGGCTAGGGACAAACAGTTGGGCTGTGGGTTCTTAACTTCCTGAATAAAATCAATCAGAATATGCACGATGGAAACAGCTGCATTGACTGATATTCAAACTGAACATGTTAGTCTGACATGGTGTTTGGGAAAAGTGATTATTTCGTAACCGTCCAGACGACATAGTTTTCAGACATCAGGCTGTGGAAACCGTAGTCAGGCACAATTAACGTTTGTCGCATCAGTCACGGACATGTGTCCATTCAGGAAGTGTTAGTTCCAACAACCTGTGCAGCTGCAAAGATTAACAGACAAAAAGATGGCATCCACATTCTCAGTCACACAAAGCTGAGATTGATTCTGATATTTTAACTGGAAACAGATCAGAGATGTGGGAGGTGATTTAAAGGTGATCCACTACTTTCTGAAAAAGAGAAACACCTATTATTTTTAGTTCTGCTTGAAGCTATGGCACAAGCACATGCAGAACACCAGAGCTGCTAATGCAGAGAGTTTACTAACGTGTTGTTCACAAGGACAAAGTTATGAAGTCAGATGTCCGACCTCCGCTCTTTAAACATGTAGGAAGTCCAGTTTTTCCTAAATGAAGTCACGTGAGCAGAGGTTTCCAGTTCTCTGAGGAGTCCACCCAGGTTTACTAGACGTGTAAAAGACAGGAGGGTTATAAGGCATCAGTGGACGGGGCCACACGGAGGCCGACGCGCTCCGAAACACCTTTGCTGGAAGTCTTAAACGTCCACAGCTGATCTGCGTGTTCCCAGTCCTCAACTCTGTCCATCGCTTGGCTCCACCTGAACGTTAAAAGGCAGATCCGTCACAGATGATGTTCTGGCCTCGACCGGGGAAAAGCTCCATCTGCCAGTAACGAGGGTCAGCGTACACTGCACAGGTGAAAGGTCAGAGGGAACAACTGTCAGAGCAGGCAGCTTCAGCAGCTACATGAAACTCAGGTGTTTGATCCAAGGGGTCGTGAGAACAGATACTGCAGAGAACACACCTCAAAGACGGAGCGTTTCTATTTTCTATTTCTTCCTCTGTCATCATTTTATCATTTTTGTGTATGAAGTAGTAATTTTTCTCACATGTCCACATGTTTGTGGATAGAAACAGAAGCAGCAGACGTTACCCATGTCTCCAGGTGTTAGCCACAGGTTGAAGGAGCTGCAGTGTTTCTGACAGCGTTGAACAGGCAGAACTCGAACTGTGGGCAGCCCCTCACCCACCACCAGCCAGCCCAGCACCCTGACGCCCTGTAACACAGGCAGCAGAGAACTTTTAACAAACCCTGAGGGTGTGATGATAGAGAGGTGTACACCACTGACGTCCCACAGTCTGCTACCTGACAACTGCACCTTGTGTTTCTCACTGCGTGGACGTCTGGACTCAGCTGGACTCACCTTGCTCTGGGAGTTTGTGCTGTGGGTGACCAGGCACCGCTGCAGGATGGTCCCAGCACTGTCCAGCAGGGGACAGAGCTCAGCCTTGGGGAAGAGCCACCTCAACACCTTCTCCCTGGTTCCAGAGCTGAACCTCCTGCAGAAACAACACAACACACACCGTCAATCATTAGATATCGCTGTGGGCAACACATTTATCAAACTACACTAAATATTACACATGAATCCAAGTTTTGTTTTCTGGAAACGTTTCATAATTGAACTCAATTGTGCACCAGAGCAGGGTGAAGTTGGCGGGGCCCTGAGGGAGGCCGAAGTTGTGGTTCTGCAGGCCGTCGTCCTCCTCTAGCAGAATCGACATGGACCCTGAATGGGCCAAGTAGAGCTCCTCCAGCTGCTGCCGCTGGACGCTGAGAGACTCCCCCCCCTGCAGAGACCAGCATGAACAAGAGGAATGGTTGGATGGGGGACGTGATCACACAACACTTGTCATATGACGTCATGTGGAAACAGTGCAGAGCCATTTGAAAAGTAATGACAAACATATTTCCCCTGTTAATAAGTTGTTAATCATTCACATTTAAAAATACATGTGAGATAAATGTATTTTGTATTCTTTAAAGATGCTGTTCTTAAAGTTTGCACCCATGTTGTGACATGAGGGGGCCTGACTGTGGCCGTGTTGATCACTGACCTTCAGCAGGACCAGCTGTGGCCCCCGTCGCAGATTCACCGTCCCTCTAAGGCTCTCTGGGACCTCCAGCACAGAGGAGATCTCTGCACAGCCCGAACAGTTCACCAGACTGTGCCTGAGTGAGCCGGCGCTCCACCATTCATGGAAACCTGCAAAAAAACACACATTTACTACAATCAAACTACTAAAGTCTTAAATTGTCCATATTTTGTTTATTTACAAGTAATTTGAGGTTCAACTATGACGGGTTAACATGCTTTAATGTTTAAAATATTCATTATTTTTCACATACATGCTACAGTGCCTCTTTTCTCCCACTGTGTGAGATGCCTGTTTCAGCTCTTGGCCCTAAAAATGCCCGGTCTGCTGTAGTTGGTCACTTTTTGTGTTTGTTCAACCGCTTAACGTGTCAGAGACCAAACTAAAAAATTTATTAAACTTTTTATTCTTTAGATACAAATGACATTGTCATTAGGGGAAAAAATGTATGTGTGGTTTTATATGTGCATCTGTGAGAGTTATTGGAAACAGAAATATTGAGTGATCATGTTCAGACCTTGCAGGTTGTACTTCTTGGCGATGGGCAGAGACAACAGGCGAACGTGGCTGAGGGGCGACGACCAGTTGTAGCAGCCCAGGTTGACCAGACCGAGCTGGGGGGAAGTCTGAGGGTAGGTGAAGGCCAGCACCACCACCAGCAGGAAGCCCACTGCCACCACAAACTGCAAAGACAACAGGGACATTACCAACACAGACAGACGAGTCCTTCCTCAGAGCACAGACAATTATGAGTAAACCTTAATTATCTGTATTCTCTATGACAAATAAATGATTTGTTTTAGACAAAGTATATAATATAATTTGTATTTTCTAGAAATAAATTCATCTCGCAGTTTGATAAAACATGACTGCTGTGCTGCAGACAGAGGGGGAAAACTTTGTACCAAAGCATAACATGGGTCTTTCAGTCATAAAAGGTTGACAAACACATAAAAACTAAAGAGAAATTAATTAAAAACAGGCCTGACCTTGATGGCAGCTCTCAGGATGGGGAACTGCGGGGGCTCTCTCCTGGGCTCGTTGGTCTCCAGGACCTGCTTGATGAACCTCTCGATCTCCCTCTCCGACATGCCGTAGCGGTAGCCCGACTGGCGGAGGATGTCTATGCTCTCGGACAGTTTGTCGTAGATACATGGCTCGCTCATCGTCGTTCCCATGGCAGCAGCTTCAATAACAGCGGCGGTGTCAGCAGCTTCTTGGTCAAACTGATCAATCTTCAGCCGCTTCGGGATCTAGGAGCATGGTGTACCCTGTGAGGTGATCTGAGATGTTAGCTGACACATCATAACTTTCAACACCAGCTGATTATCATAGCTAGGACACTTCTGTACTGATAAACTGCTCTGTGATATTTATTAACCCTTTCCTCGCTCGTTGTCCTTTTGCAGAGAGGGGAAAGTTGTATTTACTCTTTACTCTAAGATAGTTTTCATGTCCTTGGCTTTGAAACACAACCAAATATTGTGGTTTCCTGTTTGCCAACCAGACAGAGCATGAAAGAGAGAAAAAGATTTTTCAATGTAAACATAACGTACAACATAAAGACAGAACATGACGGTGAAGGTGGGTGCTGCACAGGACGACTGGTGACCGAGGTGCAGTTTACACATGTGCATGTGACTAAATAAATAAAAGTGACCATGACTGAGAATAATGAAGAGTATACTAAACAGATTATATATGTATATATTAAATGTAGATAGAGCAAGTGTCACTGTGCAACTAGTGAAAATAAAAGTAGTAGAGCTAGTACAAATAGTACTTAAGTGCTCGAGTATGTATAATATATATTACAGCAAAGAACACTGTCACTGTCGAGATGAAGTGAAATACAACTTTCTAAGTCATACATGAAAATACATATTTTATATTTCCTCCTTCATTCACAGCTTTTCTTTGCAGTAAATCATTTGTGGACGTGTGAACCGAAACAAACCAAAGTGAACTGATAGAAATAACGAGGCCGGAAGTTTAGTTCACGGAGTAAAACTCACAAGTTTATTCGGAGACGCGTGATGTCGTTACGTGTGAGACGGGTTTTTTTTTTTTTAAACGTCACTCGCCGGTTACGTGAAAACAGTCGAGATGAAATAAAGTAACGCGATCCTTACGTTAACGAAGGTTTCACCGCAACAACGCAAGTTGTCACCGGAGTCACAGAAACCAACAGAGCAGCTGCGTCTGGAGCACTGACAGCAGTCAACTGACAGGTTAGCTTGTGATGCTAGCCCCGGCTAACGCTCTCGGTTCCCGTCCGGAAACAAACTCCGGACACGAAGCGCAGATCTGACCTCAGAGTGAGATCCGCCGCCGCCGAGGAGGCGCTCGTCTCTCTCGTCGCGGACTCAAATCAACGCGTTTTAAAGGAAATCAAATAAGTTGCTAACTACCGAGCATGGCTGCCACAGTCCGACGGTGCTCTTCTTCTCCTTTTGTTTTTTTGGTAGTTCTGACGCCTAATGTTACTGCCCCCTACTGGATGAAACCGTGACTACAACAAGCGCAAATCATGTTCTGGAATATAAACTCAAATGTTGTTGAATTAAATCTAAAAGAAATGTAAAGAGAGTAACTGTGGATACTGTTTATAAATTATGAGCAAAAATAACACACAAAAACAATATAAATATGACATTTATATGAATCATTTACGTTTTCTTACGTCATTTTTTTCATTTTGTTTACTAAAAAAATGGTAATATTGAGCCGGACACGGGTGATTTAGTCTGTTTATATAAAACCTAATACAAGTGTCCCACATTAAAGTGACCTGTGCCCGTTTCCGGTTCTTGTGCAACTGAAATATTGCATTGACCTCGAGTTGAGTCAAGCTGCAGCATGGATGAGAACATGTTCCGGGAACTCCACTAAAATAAAACTGTGATGGGGTTTTAAAAATGCATAAAAACAGGAAATATAAAATCACAGTAAATACCATGGGAAACAGCTATACACCGTACAACAGAGGTATTAAAATACAACAATCAGAAACCAAACAAACATCAGATTCAAGCAAATTAAAGACAATAAATCCAGTAAATGACAAAAGAAATAAAATGAGTATACGAGGAGTGTGCGACAATACCAAAGTCAATTAAAAAGCCAAATGTCTTTAGATACCCTGTCTCAATGATAATCAGGCAGGATAGGTCGTTTTAATGTTTATTTATATTTAATCATTATTCTAGTTTGATGTTTTGTTGACAGTGTTTTATTGTGAAGGGGCAGGTCGGAAGTGTGTGTTGCTCTCCTCCGTCGCTTTGACGTGGACGAGTCTGAGCAGCGTTACTCAACTAAATCAAACTTCTCCACGTTCTCATCTTTCTTTTTATTCCCTCGTCGTCTTCTCAGAGTTTCCTCCGCAGGAACCAGCCGCTCCAGCAGCTTCCACCCGGTTTACCCTCGGCTGCGGTCCGCTTGTTGTTGTTGTCGTCGTCGTCGTCTCCGGAGGGTCAAGCGGGTCTCCAGGTGAAAACCAGCCCGCCTTTGAGATGCTTTCCCCGGGCAGGGCCGTCTCCTCCCGGCTGCTCAGGCCGGCCGCCTGGTTCCCTCGGCGGCTGGGCTCTGAGGGGAGAGCCGCCAGCTCTCTGCAGAAAGGTAACATCAAACTAGCCCGTGTCTGAGGCTCAGATCAGCAGCTAGCATGAAGCTAATCCCAAAGTGACGCAGTTTAGAGAGGAGACAGAAAACTTCTCAACGAACAAACAGAGGAATGAGATGTTAGATAAAGACACGTGAGAGATAAGGGACTACTATGAACTCATTGATCAATGGTGTTAACAAACCTGCCTTATTATTTTAAATGGCTCCGGCTCTGTTTTACAAATTGTTTTGCCTTAATGTACCTTTTTCATTTTGCTTAGTTATTTACAAATGTGCACGTTTTATGTGTTTTCCCTGAATATCTTCAGGTTTGAGTGATGGGACCTGACCAGTGTGACTTATTGTGGGAATAAAAACAAGAGAAACGTCTGTTGGTATAGATCAATATATTTAAGCTGCACCACAGACTAGAGAGTCCTGATTAACAAAACACTTGGTAGATCTATATTATAAGGACATTTTTATCATCATGATAAACACACATTTTATATTTTATATTAGCTGCTCCCACGAATCAATATTGATTGGTTGTCTAGTCTTCATTCCAACATTGTGTAGTGGTTCGTTCAGTAAGTACTCATTGTTTCAGTCCAGGATCATGCAGATCTGACTAAACTCTCGTTGTTGTGCTGCAGAGATGATAAAGAAACATGAACTGGAGAAAGATGAGCTCCGCCCCCTCTACATGGATTTCCAGGCCACCACTCCCATGGTAACAGTCATGTTTTCATGGATGCAGTAAAAGTTAGATTCAGTGGAAGAGTTATTTACTCACTAATGCGTGTTGTGCAGGACCCCCGGGTGTTGGACGCCATGTTGCCCTACCAGGTGAATTACTACGGTAACCCTCATTCCAGGACACACGCCTATGGCTGGGAGAGCGAGAGCGCCATGGAGGTTGCCAGGAAGGTAGACGGACAATCATTTCTTTTTTGTAAAAGTTGTAAATAACATTTGATTTTGATCGTGTTCTTCATTCCATGAAGACTAAGTTTGATAGAGCGTCATTGACCGTGTTCTCTCTCTCTCTCTCTCTTTCTCTCCCTGAGCAGCAGGTAGCTGACCTGATTGGTGCTGATCCCAGAGAGATCGTCTTCACCAGTGGAGCCACAGAGTCCAACAACATGGCGATCAAGGTCTCACTCTTCTCCTCTTCATCACTTCTTTGTTCCCTTCTTCATCACCTTGTCCTTCCCCTCCTCTCACCACTACCCCCCTCCTCCATTTGTTTTGCTTATCGAGGAGAACAGATCGAGAGCAGAGTGAGTTAGCAGAGGAGAACACAGTCTGATCACACTGAGAACACTGAAACAAATGAGGATGCAGGAAGAAGAGAGAAAGAACGTAGCTGCAAATACAGATTGAGAGCAAAACGAAAACACCCTATGAACAACATGAGAAGAAGAACTGAAGTAGGACTCATTAAAAATTAGAACAATGTAAGAACACAATGGAAACACTTGAAAGTGCCCTAAGAACACAACAGGAATTAAGGGAGAACAGCTTGAGAACAAGTGACTACACCATATATATACTAAATACTATATGAGAACATATTCATAACCCACTGAGAATACGTGGAAATTGATTGAGAACAGTAAAAGAACAAATAAGGACACTAAGTATGAGAATAAAAAAAAGAACCGAATGAGGATGCAGTAAGAACTATTGCAATAACAACAGAAAAAAACAAATGTGGGTGCATTTATAACAGAATCAATACTGAACAGAATGAAAAACAAATGCCTGAACACTGTGTGAGTACAAATTAAAATGCAGTAAGAAGCAAACAAGACAGAGCTGGAACCAGTTTTATGAGACAACACCTCTTTGTCTCATGCAGGGTGTGGCCAGGTTCTACCAGGCCAAGAAGCGTCACGTGATCACCACACAGACAGAACACAAATGTGTCCTGGACTCGTGTCGAGTTCTGGAATCAGAGGGATTCAGCATCACTTACCTGCCAGTCCAGCAGAACGGACTGCTGGACCTGGAGGTACACACACAGAACCGTCACACAGAAACCACACACAACATACACACAGAATTTACACAAGTCAACATAAACAATGTACTGGGCATTTTTAAAACACACCGTGTGCATGTTTTCAGCTGCTTGAGGCCTCCATCCGTCCTGACACATGTCTGGTGTCGGTGATGACTGTCAACAACGAGATTGGAGTCAAGCAGCCTATCAAGGAAATCGGTAACTATGACAACACATCCATGTTGTTTACTCCCCATTTCAATGAGTTTAAATAAATCAAATCGCTGTGACCATGTTTATATGTTACTCTGATCAAAACTGTTGTCTCATTGGATTTTCCTCTTCCTGCTCTCAGGTCAGATGTGTCGCTCTAGAGGAGTCTTCCTTCACACCGATGCTGCTCAGGCTGTCGGAAAGATTCCCGTCAACGTCATCGACTGGAAGATTGACTTGATGTCCATCAGTGGTCACAAGATCTACGGACCCAAAGGTTAGATTAGCAGTTATTGGATTGTGGGTTGGGCAGATCCACCTATACCTGTAAGTTTGATTGAGACGATGTCTGTGTGTGTGTGTGTACAGGTGTGGGGGCTTTGTATGTGCGTCGCCGGCCTAGGGTGCGTCTGGAGCCGCTGCAGAACGGGGGCGGGCAGGAGAGGGGGCTGCGCTCCGGTACTGTCCCCACCCCACTGGCTGTCGGGCTGGGAGCTGCCTGCAGCATTGCCCAGCAGGAGATGGAGGTAAAACAAACACAGTCAAACACACCAAGTCTCAGTAAATAAACCCAAATATCCTAATGAAAGTTTGTGTGTGTGTGTTTGTGTAGTATGATCATCACAGAGTGTCCATGTTGGCTAATCGTCTGGTCCAGAAGATCCAGTCTGCCACACCTGACGTTATAATGAACGGAGATTCACAGCAACGTTACCCAGGTACACACACACACACACACACACACACACACACACACACCACAGTCTTGCTTCAATTTCAACTAAACCTTTGTCAAGTCCAACTTAATGTTATAGGTTTTCAGTTTTATAGATGAGACAGATGAACTTATCTGTGTGTGTTTCAGGCTGTGTCAACCTGTCCTTTGCCTATGTGGAGGGAGAGAGTCTGTTGATGGCTCTGAAGGATATCGCTCTGTCATCTGGCAGGTCAGATACACTCTCTATATGAACAGGGGCGAAGCTTGTGAAAATATAAATTGACTCTTTCAAGATGAATTAATATTTGTGTTTGTCTCAATGGACAGTGCATGTACGTCAGCATCTCTGGAGCCCTCATACGTCCTCAGAGCAATCGGAGCAGATGAAGACTTGGCTCATTCTTCCATCAGGTATAAACACTGGTCATCCTCGCTGGAATCAGATCGTAATGACAATCCTGATAATAATCCAGATTAAAATCTTGAAAGTAACTCAGTCTGATTTTAATCAACTTGATTTGTCAACTCGGTGAAACAAAATTTCTTCTTGTCCAGAGTATAAATTATGATCGTGCTGATCATCAAGATTCTAAAGAAGTTTAAATTCATTTGTTTAAAAAAAAAAAAAAAGCAGTCAAAACAAAAATACATTTGTTAAGATCGTGTTTGTGTACAGTCACTGAACGTGCATTCGATGTGTCACATTTCAGACTCACATACAAGAAGAAGTCCTTTTATTTTCTTTGTGTTTTTCAGATTAATCTCATTCAGATTAATTTGAACCTGTGCTTGTTTGTCAGGTTTGGTATTGGCAGGTTCACCACAGAAGAAGAAATCGACTACACGGCAGAGAAATGTATCCAACAGGTCACTAGACTCCGAGAGATGAGGTGAGTTCACCTGGTTTGTTTCCAAACTCACTTCTCATATTTCTTGAGGAGCCTTTCTTCCTCTAAGTGATGTGATCTTGTGTTTAGTGAACACAGTTGTATTAATACTCAGAAATGATGAGCATGGTACTTTGGAACTGACTCATTGACTTATACTTACAGTACATTAACGTAATATTATGGTAAACACCCATTAACTTTTGTGTCTGTGTCTGTCTGTGTCTTTATGTCAGTCCTCTGTGGGAGATGGTTCAGGAAGGCATCGACCTGAAGAGCATCAAGTGGACGCAGCACTAGACTCCTCCCACTACTAGCTCCCTGCCTAGCTGCTGACAACAATGATAGCAGTGGTTATGATGGTTCCCAGGGAATTCTGGGGACGGACCAGCTTTTATTCTTCCCGTACACAAACACGCACAATCTTCCTGTCTGACTTGAAGTCTGTTTGTAGCTGTAGCTCTGTTGATGCTCCTGTAGTTGCTGTCGGGAGACGTTGCTCAGAGAGTTGAGCGACAACCACTTCTTGTTGTGATCATTCTGTTGTAAATCAGTCAACCTGGCGCTCATCAAGTTGAATTCTGTGTGTTGACTGAAAGGTTGTCAGAGGCCTGCATCACTAATCTGATTTCTTTGGGTCATCTGGTTTTAACTTCAGTGGTGATGTTGATGATGATGGTTTTTATTTGGCACCTTTAGCTCAGAGTTTACTCAACCAGCTTTGATTCACACATATTTATGTGCACGAGCAGGAGGTCTTGGTGATGATATGACATGAAACTGTGATACACATATATACATTTTATATTATTTACAGCCAGAGATTTCAAGTTGAGGTGTTTAAAGCAACGTTACAGGAGTTGTGGGATTTATTGAAAAGGCATTTAAATATGTTCAGTATTTTCACACGATCAGAAGAGACATCTTTGCTTTTTTGTCTCATGATGAACAAATAATAATAATAATATTATGTGCTAACACCTTTATTCAGATTGTTTTTACATATGTCAAGAACTACAAGACCTAAAGAAAAGTGTTATATTTAATCGCAATCACATTTAATCATCATCATGTCAGTGTAACATCCAATCAAACAGGTTTAGCAGCTGCATTTTGAGGCAGTGATTTCACCCCAGCAGCTCGTCTCTAAGATGATGAAGATAACTTCAGTCCCTCACATACTCACTGCCGTGTGTCTGACATTGATCCGGAGACTCTGAACATAAAAACAAACTGATGGAATCACTTGATAAATGTCTGGGAGGATTTAAATTATTTGTGTTCCTTGATGTTGTCAGCTGAGCCTCTCACTTATACTCATAGACTCCATTACTGTTACTCTCATCATTTATATTGTTACTCAATAAACTGCTGCTTCTTGGTTATGCAATAAAATTCTGTCTTATTTTTATTAACTATTTGTTCTCGAACAGACAAGTACATTTAATGGAAAAATTGCAACACACATTCAATTTTATAGTACAGCCTGTGGTATTTTGCAACACTGGTCCATAGAAAGGCCTTAATAGAAATTCAACATAAAGCACAATATAATAATAAAAACAACTAAATAACATGCATGAAATTAAATAATTTATGAAAAGCACCAGGATTATAATTAACAATAAGTGTTAAAGTACTGTCTGACTTCAGTTTGACCACAGGAGCATTGGTGATGTTCAACACTGATATTGGGCAAGAAGATCTGAATACGTCCTTAAGTCAGACTTCCATCGCTCATTTCCTCCCACCAGATGTGCGGAACCGGACTTCCTGTGATATGATGATACTTGATATTGAAAATGAGCTTTTGAGTGCACTGGGCCGCTCCTTCAGGAAACATGTCGCAAGTCGTTCCTTCCTGCAGCAGAATGACTGTAACAGCAGCTCAGCTCCCATTATACACTCTAACTCTGGTTTAAGGTCCAATGTGCAAGATTTCAGAGAAAGGGATCTACAGAAATTAATATAAAATAATCCTTGTGATGTTTTCACTAGTGTGTTTCTCTAAATTGCACTAATTGTTGTTTTTCTTTACCCTAGAATGGACCTTTTATATTTGAATAATACATCAAATCAGAGCAGTAAACTAATAATAAACAAATCATAACTTATGTCAAGGATTATTTTATTTTCTCATCTACCAGCCTATGTACCTCTGACGTCACGGGACCGCTGCTCTCGCGTCATCACGTCAGTTCTCGCGACGCTAGCTCCGACATTAGCAGCAGTCGCAGGCTGCAGAAAGGAGCAGCAGCAGAGACTGAGGCCTCCGGTTCCTCCGGTTCTTGAGCTGAACCTCAGGGTGTTTGTGCACAAATCTCTCGGTAAGAATCTGGCGCTCAGTGACGCACTCGCACCGGGAGCCGAGCGCGAGAGAAGCCGTCAGAAGCGCGCACCCTGGCCGCTGCTCCGCTCCCACACACACACACACACAAAGCGAGGCTCAGCAGCAGCTAGGTGGCTAACAGATAGCGAGCCCCGCTCAGGCAGCAACGATGTGCTAAACGGGCTTTGATCAGGTAGTTAGCTACGAGTGCAAGTCTCTCACAGTTTGACATGTGTTTAATCGAAGCACTGCTTGGTGAAATAATCAGGCAGGTTCTGTTTAACGTGGGTTTTTGTAAAAAGTTGCTAGCTTCAGCTAGCTAGCTAGCCGACTCATTGTAAAGGTTTTCATGTGATTTTTCAGCGCAGGTCACTTTTCTCGATGTTTCGTCACCGGAAGTAGGCAGGAGGTGTTTGACTTTGATCTCAGTTCACACAAATTCAGGTTTTTGTAGTTTTTAGCAGCACACCAGGAGACCACAGACCACGCCCCCGGGCCATGACGTCACGCACCCTACAACGTCATCAGCTGAGCATATGGACTGTTGACAAATATGAGTGACAGTTGTCATGGAGACAGTCTGGGCTGCTGTCAATTGGTGGTCGAGGGTGACGTTGACATGAAGTCTGCAAAACAACGGTTTCAAATCAAAGCTTCGCAAGTTACTCTGAAGAACCGCAGCATGAACAGATCCTTAGAAAATCATCATCAGGAGCAAACGGATGAAGACCTGCTCCTGGTGATTGTTTTAAATGATAAGTTGAGAAATCCACAGCCACCGTCTTTGGAGTACCTTTACTGATCCTTGTGTTGAATATTTGTGGGGTCTCCTAGTTTACGGGAACAAGTTCTGACACTGTGACTGCCTATAATTTATAAAGCTTCTTTATTTAGTGAACAAATAATCGATAAAGTATTTCATAGTTCTATAGTTTCAACAGAACCATTTTAAATGTAGCTGCACATCTATAGAGGACATGGAAGGACACGATGGGATAAAGCAACAATTTTGCCACTTTTAAGCTCAGATATTAGCTCGTTGCAGTAAGGCGCAAAAGTTTTAAGCTCCATAAATAAAGACGGAATGCTTTAAAAAAAAAAATCCTTGAACATTTTTAATTAATTAATTAATTTTATACTAAGAGTATAAAAAAAAATCAATGTTAGCTGTGACTGTTATTTCCCTTTCCTTTGGTGGATTTAGTTTTTCTCATTATCCTTGGTGTCTTCATTAAATCCCAGACTGACTCCATGAAGATCGGGGCTCTGTGGGGGTCAGATCTGTTGCAAGACGTGTCTGTGAAGATTATTCTTGGCTATTTTAATTGTTTAGGTCTTACGCGGCAGAATAAATACAGCACCTAAACATTTAAAGTGTCTAAAACATTGGTACAGTACCGTATGTTACCTCTGGTAATTGACTTTATTTTAAAGAATATAAATGCCAAAGACATTTTTGAAACACTGTCACCATTCTATAGTTTGTCACCTCAGAGTTGTGATCAAATTTATAGATCTGTAAATAAATTTTAATAGTACGTCATTCATTTATTAGACAGGAGATACTATACACTTTCAGTCTGGCTTATTGCTAGACTATTTTTTGATTTAATATTTATTTTTGCTTATATGGTGTATGCATTCTAACTATAGGGAGTGAACAAGATGGAAAGCTGAAAATGTATGGAGACTAATGGTTTGATTTTATGAATTATTTTTACGCCTTGGGGCAAATAATTTTAACAGATTAAAAGACATGAAATATTATATACTAAAAACATTTTAAAAACCCTTTCTCTGTTTTTCAAAGTGACCTTTTTCTTAATTCTTCTGATTATGTATTTTTATTTATTGTTGCAGGTCCGACTTCATCAAATTTTTCTTGTTTGCATAAAAGTTTCTGGAGTTTCTTAAGACATGAGACTGACGAAGGGGCTGTATTTGAGTCAGTGAATCATTCCTCGTTTACTGAGTTTGATGCTGTTTTCTGTGTCCGTTGTGTTTTCTCTTTTTGGATCTCAGTGCAGGTCAGTGGATCTCTGACAGTTGTCGGGCTGTTTGCTCCAGACCTCATCACTCCAGATTATGTACCATTGTTCTGTTAAGGTTGGCTCATCCTTGTTCTAAAAGCAGTTTTCTCTTTGTGTGAGTTGCAGGCCGTTGATGGCGTCCCACTTGTTTCGCTCTGTTACACATTTTGCTGTTTTTTTTAAGTTGATGACAACATTTGGGAAATCAAGGTGGTCTTCTGCTTTTTATTTCTCTCTGGTTTTCTAGCAGTGATGGAGTTTTTTCTCAGTTTCCTTTGTGATTCTTTGTTCATGTGAATGCAAACTGCAGCTTCAGTGAAACCCTTGTACCTCACCTTGGATACTCTGGCTTTCTCTCTGACTTTTATTTGCTGTTGCCGTTTCCTGACTTGAGTTTTAACCTCTTGCTGCTGTTGATGCTTCACAGACTTGATGCAGGCTGACACTCAGGAGAGAGGAGGAATTGCCAATCATATCTCCACGTTGGTGTGATTTGTCTGTTGTGGTTGACCTGATGAGGATGACGATGTTGATCTTGTCATACTTTGTGTTGAAAGCATAGACTGTACGTAAAGATGGATGACACTTCTCTTATTAAGACTGAAGTAACCAGAAAAAATCAGCACTCGGACATACATCAGTGTGATAAGAACTACCTAAAATCTTTGAGAAACAAAATCGATGTGATGTGTTTTAAATTTTTTTGTTTGGTCCATGTTCCACCCACTAACATGGAGGAGGCAGGTTTTTTTTTTTTTTACCTATACCACCCCTGGTGGCAGTTGAGTTGCTTTGGCCTCACTTTTGGGGAGCTGTCGTGTTCACCATCTTTATACAGTCTATGGTTGAAAGTTGTGAGCTCCAGGTAACTGCCTGAAATAGATCAGCATTTTAAAATGTAAATGTTGTATGATATTCATCCAGTACCATAATATATAGAGTTGTAGTCAAGGATCACAGTTAAAACCTAAAAACTTGAGGATGTTGTCTGAGACATAATTTTACCACCAGTGATGAGACAGAGGACTGTTCAGTTGTTTTTTTTATCAGGGTTGCGCCTCTCTTCTGTTTGCTTTCTCTTCTGATCTGCTTCTATCTTTGGTGCTGGCCACCAGTTGCTGATGTTGCTCTGGTTTAAATAATGCTAATGTTGCTCTGGTTTATTACTGCTCATGTTGCTGTGGTTGATATAATGCTAGTTTTGCTCTGGTTGACACTATGCTAATGTTGCTTTGGTTTACATGTACCCGACATTGCTTTTGTTAAAATGTTGGATGATGTTGCTTCTCCTTCTTTTGTTGACAAGTTACTGCTGTTGCTCCTGTTGACATGTTGCTAATGTTTGTTGACAATGCATTGCAGATTTTGTGGTTGACACTTTGCTCGTGTAGTGGTATGCTACAACCAGTTGCTGAAATGCTTTCGGCTGATTTGGTGCTGCTTAAGGATTCAAGAAGCAGCTGGATCGGTGCTGCTCAATCGTGTGGTGTTGCTGGCTGCTGGATAGACATAGGTTGCCTGGTGGTTGTTTGGTGTTTGCCATGTGGTTGCTGGCTGTTTGTTGAGATCATTGGAAGCATTTATAGTGCAGCATGTCTTATCCTTTTTACTACTTTGCTTATTTTGAGGTCAATTCAAGTCTAGTAGAGTCTTGATATTTGGTGTACACAGTCAGCTTCAGTCTTTTTTGTCAGGTGTGTCTGCAGTCAGCTTTGAAAGCTGCAGCAGTCTGATTATGAGATGTGGTCATCATGCTGTTAGTTTAGAAGTTTTGTTTACTTGTAAAATTCTTGAGTTTTGCCGTTTACATCACACAACACTTAAATATTCAACACTTTGAGTCTTAATGAGAGACAGTTATTCACACTGACTAAGCGCCTGCCAACTGCTGAAAACGCCAAGTGACACTGGAAGTTAATGTAAAATTTACTGTCGGTCTGTTCTGTAAAAGGTTAAATCCATTCAAGATGTCTTGAACAGGAATGTTTGTTCTCTGACTTTTTCACCAGGTTTCAGTGTCCTACAGAAATCATCAGTCTGGTATACAGTGAAACTATTCACACAGCTTAGTTGCTTGGTGAGTTACAAGTTGCATGAGATTCTTGAAGGTTTACTGTTGCACGAAATATTTAAGACTCAGCCAAACATACAAGCAAAATCTTTGTACTGCGTGATAGAAACAGTAAAGGCTACTTTTTTTTTAAATTGCTCAAATTCAAACTTTTGGGTTTATATAGAGAGCAACTCTTTGGAGATTGAAGGCCACTGTAATCTTCAAACAAGCTAAATTGAATGATATATATAATCTAATATTTGCTTGTCTGTTTACAGTTTTAAAAACTGTTGATTCCACCTTGAAGCATACTGTAGACTTAAAAATTCCAACAAAATAAGTTGCATGATAAAGTTTCTTGTGTAAGTCTGACATTAGGCTATGTAGTTTCATTGAAACAGAGAAGGTAAAATCACAAGGTACTTCAAAATCTACAGGAACCTAACAACACTTGATTAAGTTGGAACTGTGTTGGGTTTAAGTAAGTTATCTTAATTGTCAGAATTCACTGGGGTCATAAAATGTGACTTGCCCCTCGTGCATGCTTGCTTCAGAAAAAGGAAATTTGTGTAGTAAGCTAGCTGGAAAACATCTTGCAGGCTCAACAATGAAAGCACCAGCAGTTGTGAAATGTTTCAGTCTGTTTTGCACTGTGAATCCCATTACCTTGTTTCAGTTGCTCATAATTTGCAATGCATAACATCAGACAGTTGAAGAAAATGTATCAGAGCAGCATCAGCTCAGCGTCAGTGTGGTGATCTGAGGTGTTTTATCCCCTTTCTTTATAAATATTTCACTTTTGAAATCAGTGTGGTTCATTTATTCTTTATCATGTATTTCTTTTACAATATTAAAATTAATGAACAGTGATGCTATTTTAATGCTTAAAATAGCTTCTTTTGGGGTCTACAAAGTTTGGTCTTAAGTCAGAAGAAATTAAACAAACGTATGAAAAGCCACAGGTGGCTGGAGACTGTTTCCATTTCGGGTTGTTTTGCTGTTTTTCTGCGTATTTTGCCAAGATTTCAGCCACAAACTCTGTCCAAAAACCAGTGGTTTCCAAATGTCCGAATCCAAAAATGGTTGCTCAAAGATTGATCTGTGGTAATTCTTTAGAAACTGAAATGTAAGCAATGTTGGCTAAGTTCTTATTAGCTCTCAATTTGAATCGCATGCTAGCTTCCTAAGAAAACATCTGGAAACCACTGGTCTCCCTCTTTCTGCTCTTCATCTGACAGTAATGTTGCTTTCTCCCCAGGTTATAGGGCTGTGGTTTAGCAGTCAGTATGGCGGTAGTCATCAGGCTGCAGGGTCTGCCCATAGTGGCTGGCACCATGGACATCAGACACTTCTTCTCTGGCCTCACCATCCCTGACGGGGGAGTGCACATCGTAGGGGGTGAGCATGGCGAGGCCTTCATCGTTTTTGCCACTGATGAGGATGCTCGGCTGGGGATGATGCGTACAGGCGGGTCCATTAAGGGCTCCAAAGTGTCGCTGTTGCTGAGCAGTAAGACCGAAATGCAGAATATGATTGAACTGAGTCGCCGCAGGTTTGAGGCTGGAGCAGGTGCTGTTGAAACAGCTGCACCTACAGCAGGAAATGCCAATCGGCAAGGGGGCGCAGCCCCTATACCCACAGTGCAGCCAGGGGCAGGGGGGAGAAGTGGTAGCCATGGAAACCAGGGTTTCAGTAACACCTTAGCCTCAGTGACAGCTGCAAGCTCAATTCAGGAGCCACCAAGCAACAAAGCAGCAGCCAGCTTGGCCAGCATAGTGCACTGCTTCCCCAACAGTTACAGCTCCACACCTACAATCACTACAGCCCTTGCATCACTCAATGCAGGCCCCCCGCCCATCCCTCCACTTCCCAGCATGCCTTCCATGCCCCCCATGCCTACACTGCCCACCATTCCAGTTCCACCTCCAGTGTCCTCGTTACCCCCTGTCCCTACTGTCTCCCCCATGTCACAAGGACCTCCACTACCTCCTATGTCTCACCTAGCCCACATGTCTTCCTTGCCTCCCTTCAACCCCTCCCTACCTCCCCCAGCAGGACTAGGCCCAGGTCTCCCTCTTGGAACCCCCAACCCCATGCTGTTTAATCCTCTCTCCCCCCTGGCCTCTCTTGGCCTTCAGGCCCACATGAAGGCTGCAGCTGCTGTAGCCACTGGAGTGGGAGTAGTTAATCCAGATGAGTTGTTTGTCCTACTGCAGAATCTCCCATTCTCCTGCTCAGAGTTGGAGGTCAGGGAATTCTTCCGGGGTCTGGGCGTAGATGGGGTTCGCCTGCTGAGGGACGGGCAAGGCCGGCCAACTGGCAGGGCTATGGTTAAGTTCTTCTCACCTCAGGACAGCTTTGAAGCAGTGAAGCGGGGAGGTGGCATGATGGGTCAAAGGTTCATTGAAATCACTCCATCCTCTGAGCGGCAGTGGGCCAGCCTCAGTGATAGTGTGATGGGCCATGCACCTCATAATAGCAGCAAATCAGATCACATCAACGAATTACACGACCACCAGCACCGTCGTGGTAATGCTGGGTCCGGAGGTAGGGATCAGCGAGGAAGGTCAAGATCTCCCCACAGGCAGGAATTCTGTGTGTACCTGAAGGGCCTTCCCTATGAGGCAGACAAGAAACAGATTAAGGAGTTCTTTAAGAATTTGTCCATTGTGGAGGACAGTGTCTACATCGCCTATGGACCCAATGGGCGAGCCACAGGAGAAGGCTTCCTTGAGTTCAAAACAGAACAGGACCACAAGACTGCTCTGGGTGCTCACATGCAGTACATGGGCACCCGCTTTATCCAGGTCCAGCCAATCAGCCGTAAAGGAATGCTTGAAAAGATTGATTCCATCCGCAAACGTGAAGCAACACAGGGTGATGGCAAGAACCAGGATGGCTTGAAAGCTCCCAGGAACTGCGCCCACATCACCAACATTCCTTACAACATCTCCAAGAAGGATGTGCGTGCCTTCCTGGAGGGTGTAGGGCTTTATGAAGACACCCTGAAGGTTCTGACAGATAGCCATGGAAATGGTTTAGGACAAGCCATCTTCCAGCTGCGAACTGAGGAGGATGCCCGCAAAGCTGAAAGACTACACCGTCAAAAACTCAATGGCCGTGATGCCTTTATCCACCTGGTGACCTTTGAGCAAATGAAGGAAATTGAAAGAAATCCTCCCCCTCAGAACAAGAGGGGCCAACGCAACCAAAATCAGCAGAGCCAAAATCAGAATCAGCACCAGCAAACCCAGCCCAGTCCCCAGCAGCCCCAGATCAACCCATTTGCTGGGATTAGTGGGGAAGAGTTTAACTTTCTCAGAAACACTATGGGGAATCTCAACAGTGGCCCCTTTGTGACTCCATTCTCAGCCCCAGGGAATGGGCTGGCAGGCCCTCCTCCCCTGCCTCCCCTGGCAGCAGGGCTAGGAGACGTGAATCTGGGTGTGGCTCCACCACTAGTTGCCGGTCTTCCTGGAACACCAATCATGGAGCCACCAGGCTTTCGAGCTGGAGGAGGAGCTCCATTCAGTCAGGATGGGCTAAGAGGCTTGGTGCCCTTTGAAAGTGCCAACAGAAAAGCAAGTGGAGGGGGACAGAATCGAGGAGGAGGGGCTAACAGCAACCAAGGACGTCCAGGTGGTGGGGCCACTGGTGGACAGCAGGTGTTCACTCCAGGAGCTGACAATCTCCGTAACCAGCCAGCCCCCATAGGATCCAACAATCCCAATAGTCAACGTGGTGCTGCTGGCCCAACAATTGTAAAACTTCAGAACATGCCATTTACTGTAACCGTGGATGAGATAATGGACTTCTTCTATGGCTACCAGGTATTGCAAGGCTCAGTCTGCCTGCAGTTCAGTGAGAAAGGCCTACCAACTGGCGAGGCCATGGTTGCCTTTCAGAACCATGAGGAGGCTGCTGCCGCTGTTATGGACCTCAATGACCGACCTATTGGTGCTCGTAAAGTCAAGATAAGCCTCGGTTAAAGCCCTATCCAAAACAGACTAACTGTAGATATGAGATGTTACACCTACCTGGATCAACAATCTAGGTAAAACTCTTAGCTTAAAAGTCAATGTTTTTCAGTTTAGACCTTGCCCTGTCTGCTCACTGTCAGTCATTACTTAAGCGCCCCCTATCCTTGTGTGTAGATAATAGCTGGTAGGCCCCAGCTCCTGCAGTTTGTCTGATAGGAAGACTCTGATCCAGATTTTGTTCTTTCCTGCAGCTCCTCCACTGACTGTCACAACATAAACTGATGATGATTTTGGTGATTTTGGTCTTATCTTGTTTCCATGACAACGCAGCTTTTTTGTCCAATCATGTCAAGATTTGATGCATTGAACATACTCTACACCTGTTGTGCTGCTATGGTAACATGATGGTTTAATGAGCAATTCTTGCTTTATGTGCTTAGATATGCTGTGCTGTTGTGCTGTTGCAATGGTAAGATGATATCATGCTCTGTTGCCATGATAAAAAAATATGATGAAAAGCCACAGTACAAATGCATGATAACATGCTGATGCTCCGTTGCTATGGTAAAATCTTAACATGCTCTGTTGCTATGGTAAAATATTTACATGCTCTGTTTCTATTGTAACATCCTAAAATGCTCTGTTGCTGTTATAACATCTTCAAATGCTTTTTTGATATGGAAGAATCTTAAAATGCCATATTGCAATGAAAAAAGTATAACAAGCTCTGTTGCTCTGGCAAAACATGTTGTAGATTAAATGTTGGTGCTCTGTTGCTATAGTACTGAGATATCGCATATCCTGTTGCTGCGATAAAATCATGATGTAAAGCTACGTTGCTGTCATCAAATGTTAATGCTCTGTTGCTGTGGTGAAATTTTGACATGCCCTGTTGCATTGGTTAAAAATTGTACTGACTGCAATCATTGTTATAAAAGGCTGTCCCTGTTGCTATGGTAACACGAATATACATTTCTGTTTTGCAGTGCATTGTGGATGTGGGATGGACAGATTGCTCACTCTTGTTTTATTTTGTAAATAATGAACTGGGGCTGCTGAATCCTTTTCCTCTGTCACTTTTTTCTGATGTTGCTGTGTTTTGACAATGCGACTACACCCACCCCCCACCCACCAAGCCTTTCCTCTGCACATGCTCAGTAGGTTTTTGGATTGTAGAACATTGAGATGAGGTCTAGCATCTTTAGTTTGGTAGCTGTTTGTTGTATGTATGTTTGATAATGTTTTGGATGTTTCCACCTTGAAGCTCATTTTTTTTGTTCCTACTGTCAGTGTAAACAAATGTGTATGATCATATAACCATACATGATGTGGAGTCGTCTTTGCTTTGGTTAATAAAAGGACATTCCTGATGTACTCATGCTCCCCTGCAATCAGCTCTCTCTAATTGCCTGCTCTTTACTGTCTGATGATGGATGGATGATGGAAACTCATTCATTTTTGAGTTTCTGGGTCATTTTTTTCATCTTGAATTGTATCTGAGTTGGTTTTATTTGGAACACGGAGGACTTTCATTTTCAGTGCAGTATGAGGTACTTAAATTTTAAACTTTGTCAAAGGTAATCTTTGCCTTTTATATTGGAAATTTAGATATAGGGTAGATCAAAATATGAAGTTGAAACTATCAGTTCTGCTAGCAGCTCGGCCCAATATTTAAAGTTAATTTCTGACTGAAACGGTGGCTGATTGATGCTATCTGCTGAGCTTGTGCACAAGGTAACAGCTACAGTAGCAGGGAAGCAAATTGCTGACAGGCCAACATGGAGACAAAGGTAGTACCGTTTTTATAAGACTAATTCGGCATGATTTCATGTTTTATCTGAAAAACTTCAGTTCTTTCAGGATTAATGTTCTGTGATGTGAAAATGAAGCCACTGAATAATCATATTTGGTGCGCACATGCAGCTATACTGAGCTTCACTAGCAGAAAGCATCACTACATTTTGTTTTGACTGAAAAGGAAACGTCTGCTCAGGAAATGGTTAACCTCTAAACAGGTACACAGATGGCAATGCTCTACTAGCTGTGCACTCAGTATTTGTGTTTGTTTGTGTGCATGAGGTCTTTATCACATGTGAAACACTGCCTAGGCAAATGATTGTTGGTAAAAATGACTGTGTGACTTGTGTGTGGAGGAAAGGAGAAAATGTGTTAAAGGGAAATTCTGATGATAGACTTGGATGCAAGACTGAATGTGTGATAGAGAAGTAATTGATGAATTACTGACACCGACCTGTTAATTACCAGCCGAGTTCCCCCTCCTCCTGATCAGTAGACAGAAAGCAGGACGTACAGGTGAGTGGCAGACATTTTGATGGTCCATTTAGACAATGAGAGAAATGATGCAGTCTAATGAAGACCTGCAAATGTTAAGTTGTAGCCTGTAGACAATCATCAGCAGTCCTAGATTCACCTTAAAGGGATTCAATCCTTCACAGTGAGGAGTCACCTTATGATACCTAGTACATCGTTGGTAAGAGTACACTTTTAATTGTAATTGATGAGTCATGGACTTTAGAGGTGCTGGTGCTAAGTTGTCACTTATAATGCTAACGTCATAGGTGGTGGTCACTAGATAATAGATGGTGTTGATAAGGTAGACGACAGCATGTAGATATTATCCAAATGTTAGTTGATGGTTGTGTGTAAATGTTAAATAATTGCCGGTTGATGTTGTTTTATCACTAGCTGGTAGCCTGTAGGTCTAGATTGGACATGCTTAGTCTGGAGATGATGGTGGTCTGCAGGTGGAGGCATTCATTTGCCACCTATTTGGTAACACTAGATGATTGGTGGTGGCATGTAAATGGTACATATTAGATGGTAGCATATGGTAATATTAATGAGCTAGGTGGTGGCACATGGTACATACATGTTGGCCTGTAGTTAGCGACATGTAGGAGGTTGATAGATGTCAATTGTCTGTAGATTGTGCATGTATAACGTCATCCTATAGTTAGTGGCCTGTAGATGGTTCATCGGTGTTTGTCTGTAGTTTGCGGCCTGTAAAGGGCTTGTAGATGTTAGTGGTCTGCAGATAGTATACAGACTTTAGCCTGTACTTAGTGGCCTTAGTTTACATAGATGTAAGCAGGATGTACAGGGATCATAAATTATAGTGGCATGTAAATGGAACTTGGATGTTAGCCTGTAGTTAGAGGCCTGTAGAGGGTACATCTACAAGACATAGATTAACATACATGTATCATTAGCTTGTTCTTCATTGAAGCTAACCTATGTAGTGATTTATATATCCACCATTCACTGTGTGTGTGTGTGTGTGTGTGTGTGTGTGTGTGTGTGTGTGTGTGTGTGTGTCTGTGTGTGTCTGTGTGTGTGTGTCTGTGTGTGTGTGTGTGTGTGTGTCTGTGTGTGTGTGTGTGTGTGTGTGTGTGTGTTTTACAGGATTCAACATTAAATTACATTTGCTGTTTTTTCCTTTGGCTGACGCTCTGCAGCTTTCTCTGACTCCTCTGCTGCAAAGGATGAATAAAATTAAACTTTCATTGTTCTTTGTGAGGAATCTGGCTCTTTATCCATAAGTTTATTCTGTTTCTCCTCCGCCTGAACATTCTGTAATTATACTTCTGACTTTCCTGTTTTCTCCCAGAGAATCAATGCAAAGTTTCTCTGACACCATTCTGCTGCCTTTTGTTTTTGCTTCTTAAAATCACAGAATTACACATATGAATCAGTCTTGAATAGCATGTGAAATTTCATTTTTGACTTTGAGGACAGTAGTTGGACAAAATAATGATTAGCTAAAAGTCCATATACTTGCATTTTCTGGAGATTTCAGCTCCATGTCACAGTCTTCCTGAGCAGATATTGTCAGTTTTTATCCAAAGAATGTGCCATCACTTGTTCACATCTTTAACCCATCTCCATAACAAAAGAGAAAACGATATCTACAGGAGATATAGTTGAAGGCTCTTGAAAGCTGTTCGGTCAAAGTTCTGAAGTTGCAGAATGTGGTATTGACTCGTTTCTTTCACCAAGAAATATATTAAAATCAGTCATATGAAGTAATATGGATAAAGAGTATAATAATTTATATCTAGTGAATGTGAAAGATTTACACGAAAGGCTGAAGAAATTTCTAAATTGAACACAGTGCAAGTAATTTTGCTTTGTAATGAACCAATTAAATGTTGAAACACTGCTGCTGGTCTGTGGTATAGACTTATCTAAAGTATAGGTACTACTGTACCTTTTCAAGCTGCTGTAGATGTTAAGCATTTGTCTGAATGTGCCCAGTTCTGCACAAGACTGTAAATCATATTATTCCTTGTGTCATATCATGGAGCTTGAAATTACTGCAACCTGCAAGCCTTGAATAAGAACAATTGCGTTCAGCCTTTGAGACTTTGTTTGTGTTTCAAAATGATAAACCAGATGCACCACTGATTTGAGACTGAGCAGTCTGTTACATAGTTTCTTCGTTTTTCATCACCTGGCTTTTCTGCTCTCAAAGAATGTATAGCTCTGGTATTCTATATACATAGAAGTCTGGCCTTTGTGCTGCTAAAGTGCACCTTGTGACACATACATTGAGATTGTAATGACCAATCCAGATCCTATGATATTAGATATGCTTTTATCCTTAAGTTTTGCATTCTACATAATCTTACTTACTTGATGCCTGTTTTTGACTCTTGCTGCTGTAATATTGGAAATTTCCCCATTGTGGGATTAATAAAGGATTCTCTGACCTTTTTTTAATATTTTGTGTACTAATGATAATCGGCTGTGATCTTTGTTAAACTGCTGTGCCTCTTTCTCAAGGTGGTAAACCTGCTGTTAGAAAATGCTTTGATCTGATTGGGTCCGTTTATTGTGACGCTGCTTTTATTTTGAAAGAGTCTGGTCGGAAAGGGCTCGAGACGTCATCCGGTGGCTCAAACCACAGGGGGGCGTGATCGACATTCGTGCGGTCCAATCAGAAAGCGCTTTTGCAACCTTTTGACCAATCGGAGTGCGGCTGCCGCTCCCTGTTAGCTGAAGCTGCTGCAAAGAGACACACGTTCGATTCCGGCTTCAGTTTCAGAGGAGCGACGCGCGTTTCTCCGCTGCGGTTCAGTGTCGGAAGTGTAAAGGAGAGATCAGGGAGTCAGCTCCGGGTTCACTGGGTGAGGAGGGGTCGCTTCCTGTCCCGGGCTGTGACAGTGCGTGTGTTCCCCGCCCTGCTGCGTGATCCCGCGGGTTGAAGGAGATCAAACACCGCGAGTCGGAAGAGGTGACACACACAAAGTTTAGTGTGTGTGTGTGTGTGTGTGTGTGTGTGTGTGTGTGTGTGTGTGCGCGTGAGAGAGAGAGAGAAAAAGTGGGAGTGTGCGCGCGCGTTTTTGAGGGAGAGCGTTTGTGTGTGTGTGCGCGCACGCGCGCACGTTATTTTGGTTAAACACCGTCATTGTGGGGACATTTAGCTCGTCCTCAGGATTTTAATTGGCTTTGTGATGGTTAAGACGTGTGTGTCTTAACCACCGTGTGTGTGTGTGAGAATGAATGACAGAGAGAAAGGGAGTTCCTGTACTTCCTGTCCCTGAGCTGTGTGAGGGTTACCTCTTGTTTCAGAGTTCGTGTCACTGTGAGTCATGTAGCTGTGATGTGTAAAGTAAGGGGCTGTGGCATGTATCATGTCAACGAGTGTCCTCACTAAGATAGTAGTACAAGCGTGTGTGTTTGTGAGAGCAGTACTGACTGACTGACTCACTGACTGACTGACTGACTCACTGACTGACTGACTGACTGGTTTAACAGCTTCTGATCACCTCCTTCAGTCTCAGGCTGGTGTTGCCTTCAGGTGCCTCTCGCTCAGTTCACTTGTTAAACCAGTGGCGCTCCTCACCCTGACAGCATCAGAGCCCTCAGTAGGAAGTGGGACTTCTGGTGAGAACTCTCATATGAAGGATGATTATGGTTTAAAGATAGGCGTGCCTCGTTTTAAATTCAAACTAGTGCATTGCTCATGGACACAGGAGCAGGTGGGATTTGAACCACCGACATCATGAGCTGAAGCCTCCAGAGACCAGGAACAACGAATCACTCAATTCTCAGAGACTTGATAACTAATGGATCTTAATATTTGTATGTTTTGAGGATTCATTTCTTTTGCAGATGAAGAAAAATGGATCAAGTGAAATGTTTTCATGATGTTGCTGTTGAGCCTTTAGTGAAAGTTTGTGATCTCTGAGAACTTTTTTAGTTTTAATTTAAACTTAAACACCAGTGACTCCATCAGTTCTCCGTATGCAAGTTTATTCACTATAACGTCATACAGACACAGAGCTCAGTCCTGCTTAATGGACGAGCTGTGTTTCAGTATCTGTTGCTTCCTTTGCATGAGGACAAGATACGTTTAGGTAATCAGACAGAGTGTGTGTGACGCAACATAATGTAAATTCAGTGCAGATTAACATGATAAATGTTTTTTATACTGTGTCTGGATGTGGATGTTTTTCACATGCATAGTTTTACAGCTGTGGTTCGTCAGTGAAGTCACCATGATGCCTTGAATTGTTTTTTAGAAGTGTTTTGTTTGGATTCACTGTTGAGCTGACCTCACTCCAGTGAAGGTTTTTTTTAATGACAGTAAACTGAATATTTTAGGGGTTTGGAGGTTGGTCAGTATGCAGAGTTTTAAAAAAGTATGTAGTTGATTAACTGTTTCCTGCAATGCACTGATGAAATACACATTTGTTAACATAGGCACTTGGGTAATTTCTTGTTGGGATAAAACAGGAAGTACAAGCACATTCTTTGATTGTAACTGTAAATATGGAATACTATTACAACTCTTAACAGTGCTGTTAAGTTGTTATGGAGCCATTTTGGATGTAGCTGATGTTTCTCTTGATAACATGTTAAATAGTCTTAACTCTGCCAAGGAGGTTCTGTCTTCACCCCTGGTCTGTTTGTTTCTTGGTTTGTTTGTAAGCAAGATTACGCAGAAGCTCCCAGACAGATTTCAGTGAGTCTTGGTGGAAGGATGTGGTTTGGGTCAGAGAGGAATCCAACATTTTCACTGATATCTCATGGAATAATATATGGATCTTGATGAAACAAAAAAATTCAGGCATGTTTGGAGGACTGATATTTGAGTGTGTGTGTATTTTGGTGTTGCTTAAATTGATTTAAGGACTGTTGTGCCTGGGTGTAGGTATGTGCTGTACTCAGTGACATTCTAGTCTACAGTCTGTCAAACAGCAAATCTAACAGAGAATCTACTCGGTTTATATTTTATTTCTGTATTTTGAACAGTTGTCCAACCAATGAACCTGTGCATTTCAGCCACACACGGTTTTAATACGACAGACTGTCCCGTCTGTAGTGAGACCAAAGTCTGTCTCCTTAATCCTGATCCAAACATTTCTCTCTCCCTTCCCAGATGGCGAAAGACTGTGTCTCGAAGGTGGAGCTGTGCATCTCCTGCACGAACCTGCTGGATAAAGATGTCGGCTCGAAGTCTGACCCTCTGTGTGTGCTGCTGCAGGGCACAGGAGGAGACAAATGGACTGAGGTAACATCACAGTCACACTGCAGCCTACGTGGGTCTTAATATGTTTGTTTTAATAAATGATATAATAAAAAAACTCATCCGTCTGTTTCAGCTGGGTCGAACTGAGAGGTTGAACAACACCTCCAGTCCGTCCTTCAGTCAGCGTCTCAAGCTGGATTATCACTTTGAGACGGTTCAGAATCTGAAGTTGGGGGTGTACGACATCGACAACTCCTCCGTTGACCTCAGCGACGATGACTACCTGGGTGGTGTCGAGCTAACACTGGGACAGGTCTGCACCAGAACATGCGTACAGCTCCTTTACACTGTGTTGCTTCGAACTGTCTGGATGTAATTTGATGGCCATGACAGAAATGTGGTCAAATCTGTGGTCGTCAATGTTAAATGGTCATAGGTCTGTAGGAAACAACCTCCGATGGCTGATTGGTAGCTTTGGCTAAATATACGACATAGATGCAAAAGAATAATGTCGATAAACCTTTACCTCATCAAGTATGGAACATGCTGCTGTGAGATCGAGGACCATCATTTTGTATTGATGACCACATTTCTGTAACGCACATGACCAAAGTCTCCTCCAGCCATTCAAAATACAACCTGATGCTATGTATGTACTATGTATGTATGTACATTTGTTGTATTTGATGGGCTATGTAAATATAGTGTGTTTATCCAAAGCACTCTTACCTCCGTCACTACAGTAATGAGGCAGGATGGGAGTCTGTTGTCATGGATACGGCTGAAAGGGACTCCTCTGTGTGTGTTTCAGATCGTTTCCAGTAAAAGTGTGACCAGACCTCTGCAGCTGAAGAAAGGCAAACCTGCAGGGAAAGGAACCATCACTGTGTGTACACCGTGTGTGTGCGTGTGCATGTGTGCGCGTGTGTAAATTGAACATACAGTATAATCTTTCAATATACCTCTTTTAATTTACGAACAATAAATTAATATTAGCATAAATACTAATTTCCTTTGTACCCATGTAGAAACTATGATGATCACAACAGTACACAGAATAATGTTAATATCAAATAATTGTGTCTGTGTGTGTGTAGGTCTCAGCAGAGGAGATAAAAGACAACAGAGCCATTCAGTTGGAGTTTGAGGCTAAAAACCTGGACAAGAAGGTAATTCTGCTCCTCTTCCTCATCGTCTTCACCTTCTTCATTAACCTTCATCTTCATCACCTCCACTGTTTCAGGACTGTGTTTCTCCAGCTCTTCATGAATTCATCATTAAGATACCAGAGTTAGTGCAGTTGTGACTCGGGCCTCTGCTGCATGTCCCCCCCCCCCCCGCTCACTTCTTCACAGTGAATGAGATCACAACGTTTTACTTTTGTCTGTTCAGGACACGTTCGGGAAGTCTGATCCATTCCTGGAGATTTCTAAAAAAGGAGACGACGGAAAGTGGCAGCTGGTCCACAGAACAGAGGTACCTCCACACCCACAGACACACACACACACAATGATGTCATTGTGATGAAGTTGATGGTGAAACTGTGATTGTTTGTTTGTTTTTAGGTGGTGAAGAACAATCTAAATCCCACCTGGAAGAAGTTCTGCATTCCTCTGCAAACGTTCTGCTGCAGCGACCTCGAAAGACCGCTGAAGGTTCCACCAATCAGATCCCTCTATTCAAAACTATTTCACAATGCACCTTCAATCGTAACAACCAATCCAAATCTTCACCGTTAACTCTCCTCCTCCTGCAGGTGGATTGCTCCGATCACGACAGCGATGGATCTCACGATCTGATCGGTTCTTTCACCACCAAAGTCTCGGAGCTGCAGAAAGCTGCGCAGGGTTCACCGGTGAGTTCACTGATTATAAGAATGGCTTCAATCTTCAGTCAGCTGATCAGACGTCATCGAACTGCGTGATGTGTTCTCCAGGTGGCCTTTGACTGCATCAACCCGGAGAAACAGAAGAAGAAGAAGAGCTACAAGAACTCTGGAGTCGTCTCTGTGAAGAACTGCAAGGTAGAGACTGCATTACCCAGAGTTCCCTGCTCGGGGTTGCTGCTTTGGAAACCATGAAGCTAAGATGTTGATACTGAACTGTGCCTCTATGTGTCTGATTTACAGCTGGTAACTCAGTACACCTTCCTGGACTACGTGATGGGCGGCTGCCAGATCAATTTCACCGTACGTCTGCACCAGTGAACACACGCACATTTCCAATGTTGTGTTTGAATCCATGAATCAGAAAATAGTCACGATACGTAGTTTTCTTTAGATACAGAGATGTAATCTTGGAATCCTTATGAACTGTCGCATAGTTAACCAGTTCATAGACTGTGTTTCTACCACATTCATTTATCGATTAATATGTGAACTATTTAGTTTAATAATGAATGAATGATTGTTTTTAGGTGGGAATCGACTTCACCGGCTCTAATGGGGATCCTCGCTCGCCCAACTCTCTCCACTACATGAGTCCAGACGGGCTGAACCAGTACCTGTCGGCTCTGTGGTCTGTGGGTCAGGTGGTCCAGGACTACGACACGTTAGTGCCTGCTCACACTTAACACTACAACTACACAGACTCTACATCCATCACTGAACCTCAAACTGTGAACTATCATTTTACGGTAAATAACAGTGGTTATTTTGTGTTTCCTGTCTTAGTGATAAACTCTTCCCTGCATTTGGTTTTGGAGCCAAACTTCCTCCAGACTATCAGGTCAGCTCTCTAACCAACCAATCACACGTTGCTGTCTATGTCTTTAATAGTCTCTCAAGTGTGACATTGTTCTGAAATGTTTTTTTTTTCTAATTGTTCAATTTGGTTGAACTGAGCTTTATGAAAATTGGAATAACACAATTTTTCTGAAGAGCCAATCAGAGTAGAGCGTATAGATTGACATGTGTAATGAATCCTTGTGTTGTTTTTCTTGCAGGCGGCACATCACGAGTTTGCGCTCAACTTCAACCCCACTAGCCCGTACTGCCAAGGTACACGCAGTAAAAATCTGTCGTTCAAAATTTTTCTCAAGCTAAAATAGAAGTTTTTGTTCTGTAGGAAAAAATAACTATTTGGTCGAAAGAAGTTTCAAACAAAGCTTTGTCTCATGAAACAGTTTAAAAAGTGAAATAGAAAAATAACTACAGAAATTGTCTTGAATAGGTTGAATAGAATGGGTTGGTTGTTTGACCAGCAGATGGCGTGTGAAGCACAACCTCAATCTTCACTTCATCTGGATTATTTCAGTTTCCTTATAAATCTGAACATGTTCATCTCACTGCTTTTCCTCTCTGTCTCAGGTGTCGAGGGGATCGTTGATGCCTACAGGAAGGTTTTACCTCAGCTCAGACTGTCTGGACCCACAAACTTTTCTCCCATCATCAACCACGTCGCCTCCATCGCCACCGGTGCCGCACAGGTCGACAGTGCCTCTGTGAGGAGACGCACAAAACACACAAAGAAATGAACCGCAAACACACACTCAGCCTTTTACTTAAGTCTGTGTCTCTCTGCAGCAATACTTTGTCCTCCTCATCCTCACTGACGGTGAGATCACCGACCTTGACCAGACCCGGGACGCCATCGTACGGGCGTCACGGCTGCCTCTGTCGATCATCATTGTGGGGGTGGGGCCAGCGGACTTTAAGGCCATGGAGCTCCTGGATGGAGACGACGGTGTTCTGAGGTCAACGGTGGGGGAGGCAGTCGCCAGGGACATCGTTCAGTTTGTCCCGTACAGACAGTACAAAGACGTAAGGCTTGTTAACGTAGAATATCAGCCTCATTAGAAACAGTTTGATGGTTGAGTGAGTGTGAATATGGAGAATGTTTCCTCTTTCATTCCCGCTCCTCACGATGAATGTCCGACTAACTTCTCATCTCTCCGTCTCTTCAGGCTCCCAAGGAGGCTCTGGCTCAGTCGGTCCTTGCTGAGGTCCCCAACCAGCTTGTCTCGTACTTCAAGATGAGAGGCTATGATCCACCCAAACCTAAAGCTGCAGACAAATCTTAAACCCACCCCAACCTTTATCTCCCTGTAATCCCCACATCGCCCATAAAGCTGAACGCCACCCTGATTTCATTCCCGGGCTCAGACCAACGCCAACCCTCCCCAACTCATAAAGTCGAGCACTCTTAAGGGATCAACCTGAAGTTTTTACTGGAGTCTTAGCCAATCACAGGGCAGGATACAGCTGTCAGCCAATCAGGGTGCCAGGGAGAACACCCCAGTTTTCAGTTTTTTAAATCAGTTTGATAATCATATTATTCCTTCAGATGATAACATAGTATAGATTAAAGATTTATTCCTTCTGCTGCTTCCACGCCAACTATGCACGTGTCAAAAAGATTTTGGAGCCACACACACACACACACACACACACACACACACACACACACACACACACTCGGACAGCGTTTCACAGTGTCACCAGATTTAATGACTGTTGCCATATTAACAGTAGAAAGGCACTGATCTGCTGAGAGCCGAACGTGTCAAAACCATAACAGAAAACTTGACTTCATGCAATTATTAATTGTTATTAATAATTACCATTCGTTGCCATGGGGACACTATGCAGTGTGTGCGGCTCTTATTACCTTTATTAATCAGGTGTCAATACTTTGCACTTTGGGTCTTGAACTAAATGCTTGAAACTAGCTTTACGAATGATATTCACTTTAACATAGCTTTACCACAGTAGCCTTAGTATAGACTTTACTATAGCCTTATTATAAACTATAGCCTCATAGACTTAATTGTCTATTTGCTGCTCAGCTGCTTCAGCATGAACATATCTTGACTTCTATGTCTATTCTACTATCGACCAGTAACCTGTGTTTCCTAAAATAGGACTGACCCTCGTTTGACCAGAAAGGAGAAACTTTAGATTTGAACATTGCAGTTTGTGACAAATTAATTTTGAGAATTAACTTATCTAAGTCTTTCACTTGAGAATAAGAACTAAATGTTTTAGACCGTGTTTATTGTGACAATCAAAACAGAAATTTGACAGCAAAAAATAAATCAGTAGATGAAGTTGGGGGAGTGAGACGACGCACAAGAAGGATTTGAATAATCCAAGAGGACCACTTTGTTGACCACAAATAGCAGCAGATTTAATAGGCGGAAGTTTCTCTGTCAGGCTTCCATGTTCCACTTTGTTTTTCTTTATAGTTGCCAAACCTTGTTTTTATGTCAGTTTTTTGGTCAAAGACAGAAATGTGTTTTTAATCATGAAGAGAATGCATTTTACCAATGTTACCAGGCTCGCTAGATGTTACTGAAACTATCAGGGGAGGATTAAAATTACAGAACTATCGACCACAAACTAGCTCCATTGCTTAAAACTAACTGCTATTAACCAACCAGTATAATTAACCAGCATGAGTAGTGATATCATGTCTGTACGACCTCTGACTGTGGGAGAGCAACAATAAAACAACTTTGGTATAAAAAAAACGTGTCTGTTTATCATGTTAAAGTGGAAATAAGCTTCTTAAAGCACATTATTCTATGAATTATTCCAACTTTATGTTGCTTGAAAATTCAGTGTGATAAGTATTATCTAAAGTGACAGAAACCATATTTGAGAAAATTGTATTTAACATGTACTTTAATTGATTTTTTTGTTTAGTCCATGTCCCATCCACTAACATTGAGGATGTAGGGTTTATGACGCATTCCGCAGCCCGCCTTTATTTGAAAAGTAAACAAGAAAGGTAACGACCTAAACACAAACATTAACTTAGGCTGAAGGTTTGTACAGACAATCAAGCAACAGCTGCATGATGGGAAAAAAGCGGCAGTTTTTTCAAGAAATAAACAAGACAATGATGTGCACACACAGACACACACACACACACTGGTTTACTGACGGCAAGAACAGACCCGAGGCTACAGACAACCAGTCCACCTTGTATCAGAATTGGCGACAATTGACCCCGAGGACATGAGGTCCTCACTTAGACTAAAAATAATAACTTATGTTTCTAGACAAAAAGGCCACATTTTATTTTGTCAAATAAAGTATTGATTATTTATCGGAAATGAAATGAAAACATTCTAATGTTCAACCCACTCCTTCATTCAGAAGATGTTTCTGTTCCCTGTGATGTAACTTCCTGTTTAACTATGATCAGTGAACCTTTACATTGATTCATGGCTGCTTCTCTTCACATTAACAGTAACCATGATGATGGTTGGTTTTGAATTTTGTCCCTTGGTCCGTATACTTGACGAATGGGAGCAGCCTGGTGCCGTGTTTTTATTTTTCCTGTCCAATGGTTTTGTTTCTCAGCAGAATTTTACTCAAACTACAGAAGAGATTTCCACAAAAACTTGGTGGAAAGAAAGGAACACGAAAGATTCACGAATAAGAACCAGATCCAGGAAATGTTTTATTGTCACTTTCTTTAAAGTTGTAAGAATATTTCATAATTTATAGATATTCAGAAATAATCTGCCACATTTAGAGAATGGATCTTCATGCTTGATTGACTGTTGGCGGAGGTACGCTCTCGCTCATTAACAGATTTGATCAACTGCAGTAAAACTGCTCCAACAGATGGGAGGGGTTTAGAAAACGTGGGAAGTTTTAATTAGAATTTTACTGAACAGACATTTTACTGTCTTCTGTGGTTTTTGTTTTCATAATGTGATCAAACGTTACCGTCTTCCAGCTTCAACACAAACACCAGACTTCATTCAAAAGAGAATACTTTTAAAACTCACTTTGCTGTTTTGGATTTTCAGTGTTTGTCCTTATTCAAATCTTTTACTTTGTTTTATTGAATTTAAGGACCTGGTGACAGTAAGTGTGTGTGTGTGTGTATGTGTGTGTGTGTGTGTGTGTGTGTGTGTGTGTGTATGTATGTATGTGTGTGTGTGTCTGTGTGTGTGTTCAAAGGAGGAAACTAGTTGAGCAACTGCATTTGCTTTCTCAAACATTAGCGAGGACCTGCCCTAACAGACACACACACACACACACACACACACACACGTACCTCCCATCACACTGTGGGACAGCAAACACACACAGTTAGTTTCAAACTGTTGAGCAGAGGAGACGAGATGAGACGACTTTAGAGCAACGAAATGTACAAAGACAGCTGAACGGATTAAATCGTCATGTCCATCAGTGTGAATCTGGGGAGGGTCTCCAACCTGCCGGGACGTTCAGACAGAAAAGTCGAACTGAGTTTCAGAGGTCAGTAACACACATTCTGTCTTCATACACTATTTACTGTATCATGTCTGTGGACTGTCCTGTCCATATACGTTTGTCTACTTTTGATCTGGTGTGTTTATACTGGTTTGGGCCCCTTGTACCTGTAAGAAGTATTCACTTTACTCAAGTAAAAGTAATAGTACAAGATTTGAATAACTGCTTAGTCCAGCAACACAAAGTGAATTGGCTGTTTAAATAAAAACACCCAAACTTTGCAGTTTCCAGCTCCTCAAATGTAAAACTGGTAGTTTTGGAGTTTTTGAAGATCGAACAAAAGAGAAAAACTTTCTCATGAACTGTAGGAAATTATATCCAAATATTTCACTTCATTGTAATAATGATAACAATGATAAACGTAGATCGATATGATACCGATACGATACGAGATGAGACGATACAAGACGGTCTGTACAGTCCAATGCGATAAGATGAGGTCTCTACAACTCACTAATAATTTATTAATGCCTCAAACAGGGAAACTTAAAGTCACCTTACACATACAACAGTCAACAGACAAAAGAAAATCAAACATTACAGGAGTAGTACAAGATAATCAATGTGACAGATTCATAAATACCAACACCAACCACAGCATCAGATCATCAGGTCATCATCTTCAGTCATCGATGATGTTCATTAAAAAGGTACAAACGACTTCCTGAAACTTTCTCAATAACATGTAGTGCAGCAGACGAGTGAGCGTCACAGAGTCCATAAAGTGTCCAAAGAAAAGAACTTGTCACAGACTGTCGGAGCTTATTTCCTGCTATCTGATTAAAAATAGTTCACACGGAGGATTCATTAATTCATTCAGCAGGACTGATGAAATCAATTTCATTTGCGTTGGATAGGTGTACCTAATAAACTGCATGATGCTTTAACGTTTCTTTGCTCTTTACTTTAGCATAAACTCGAAAACTAAAATCCACATGTACTTGTCAGTGTACTGCTCTTTGATTTGGTGTTTGTTTCCGGTCATCGAAGGCTGAAGCGTCAGTACTGCTGTCATGGTAACTCGTCTGTCGGTCTCTCTGTCCTCCAGGTTTCAAACAAAAATCCAGAGTCCTGCAGAGTGAGAGCGTGGCCGTCTTTGACGAGGTGAGTAAACCAGGCTGCTGTGGTCTGTCCGTCCCCTGTGGGCACAACTGAACCAATCAGAGCGCTAACGTCACTCGCCAGATGGTGTGTTACACTGAAGCAGGTTCCACGGTTGATCGGTTGAACCACTTTGACGGTTCTGTCTGCAGCTATTGATCATAAACTCCCTGTCCTCCATGTTAGCAGATGGGACATGGACCAGATCAACAGTACACAATACACAACAAATGTAGTTTTTCTCAAAGGTGGTTAAGTGAATGTGAAAACTCAACTTGTCTTTACAAATATAAACTTCAGTTCTCAGGCGACAGGTGAACTTCCACTGATGTCGGACTGAAGTTTCAGGTAGAAACTGGACGAGACACTGAGATTTCAGATCATGTGACCTTCCTGTATTTGTCCAGTGTGTGTGTGTGTGAGTGACAGCAGGTAGCTTATTTGTCTGCTTCAGATTGAAAGTATTTTAATGGGGCTGATAAAAGACTGTACCACTCCTACAGTACACACACACACACACACGTAAATGTAAAAACTCCTCCTTAAAAACACACACACACCTACACTTAATGTAATTCTATCTTTTTTACTCTGTAGAGACAAAAATGCATTGCCCCTGAAACAACCACGTCTCTATAGATAGTTTCACCACTTCGATCCTGATTACTGAACTATTCAAGGTATTCAGAAATAAGTTTTTACAAACATTCATGGTTCTCAGAGGATAAATCCTCATTACTTTGACTGTGCCATGTCTTTTCCTCTAGCTCCATGAAGAGCGTGAATTTTTTGTCCTTGAGTGAAATGACTCAACGGATATTAGAAGAACCATCATGAAATCTGTGCAGGCATTTATGTTCCCCAGAAGATCCATCCATCCATTTCCTTCCACTTATCCACTAGATCACCTACCATATAATGATTAACTATTTTTTTCTATATAAACTTTAGGTTGTGTCCATAGTCCTATAGAATGCTTCAATACTTTGAAAAATGCAATTTGCTGTAAGCTGTAGATGGTCTATTGTTTGTGTATATATCTTGTAAGATTTGTTTCTGGGACCATATTTGACCTCGACCTTTAATGTTCGACCAATCAGCTCTAAAAGTTAATCATCTCCCCAGAAATACTTTGAGCAAGTTTGGTGAAAGTCTGTCCATGCATTTATGAGATATTTGGTACACACAAACAATACCCTGCCTCTGGATCTCCATAGCAACCACTGCTGAGGCTCATGGGTAATGTGGCATTTAAAGCCAGTTGGTCCCAACTAAAGGAAAAAACGTGACACGTTTCCACCGATGACAAGAACACACAGATCAGTTCCGCCTGGAAACAAACAAACAAACAAACGATGCGTGATTGTTACAAATGGAGAACATATATGTTGAAGCGACGCCTCCGCCCACTTCTGTACATCACCACCTGTTTGACATAAACACAGCACACAGGTGAGATAAGATAGTTTCTGTAACCTCTGCGTGACGTGAGCTCTGAGTATCTGAGTTTCTCGTGCAGCTTCTGAGTCAGGCTCTGTTTGTTCTTCAGGTGTGACCAGGTGTGTTTGTGCAGAACCAACCAAACAGTGATTAATGGTTGTTGGGGAAAATGCCCACAGTTAAAGAGTTAGAAGACGGAAACAGCAGGAATTCATTCCATTGAGTAACAAATGGTGCTGTCGTTCATTCACTCGAGCGATTCACGTCACCTGACAACGCCACATGCATGCACACATGGACGTGGCTTTAAGGAGAACTTCAGGCCGTCCTCTCTGACTAACAGCGTGACGTGGGTCTGAGTGTTGGATTGTTTTCGCAGCTCAGACAAATGGCTCTGTGGCTCAGGAGAGAGAGTGGGTCATCCACTAACCAGGAGGATCGAACCCTGTCTTCCTCATTTCTCGTGGTGAAGTGTCCGTGGGAAAGATATTGATAAATTGATATTGACGTGCCAGCAGCGTATGACTGATGATGAGAGAAAAAGTTCTGCACAAAGCATGATACAAATACAGACCACTGAACTCACTGTTATTGACCTCTGATATTTAAAAATATTAATCTCTCCTTCTCTCTCTATCTGTGTGTGTGTGTGTGTGTGTGTGTGTGTGTGTGTGTGTGTGTGTGTGTGTGTGTGTGTGTGTGTGTGCACGCACAGTATTTTCGTTGGCCTCACTATGGGAAAGTGGTCAAAGATGAAGTTTTGTCTGTCAGTGTTTACAACTGCAGTAAAGTTTTCTCCAACAGGTAACAAATACACACACACACACACACAAACCTTCATTCAGTTTGACTGAATTGAAAATATAATTTAATGTGTGTATATCTGTGTGTGTTTGTGCAGACTGCTCGGGAAACTTGTCGTCAGTCTCCAGCATGTTGTTACCTCAGGGAGACTGTTGTTACGGGAACCACTCACTGACGCCAACTACAGCTTAACTGATGTAAGGACACACATACACACACACACACACACACACACACACACACACAACACAAGTCCTTCAGACTGTTTGACAATGACTGACACAAAATAAAGGACGAAGTGTTTTCCACTGGTATTTCTGTGAGTTTAATGTGAATCAAGTTTAACCTGGAACTTGCTGCTTCCAGGAAGTAGCCATATGTCAGTCACTCTGCCTTTATGTTACGTAAATCAAAGATATTACTAAATAGTGTTAAAGATTCACCTCAGTACTAGAGTGTGTAGTGTTACACTCTGTAGGTTGTGAATCACTGACATATTTTCCCTATGGGAAACATGTTAAGATTATAAAATGATGAATTTCACAAAACACAACATTGACTATGGGTATGAAATGGAAAATGAATGTGTTAAAATAAAATGAAAAAACATCCATCCAACCATCCTGATGCCAAATTTGTGACTTTCTCCTTTGCTCTTGTCTTATTTTCTACGGCCTCTAAAGGTCTTTGTTACAAAATAAAGATTCTAATGTTCACGTCCATAAATGTTCAAAATCTCATTACATTATTTTATTGGAGGGAAATCTCCCTCTTTGTTGTATTAGAGAAAACAGACCCTTGTTACCATCACGTCTCCCTCTTCTCTCTCTAGATCTATATCGAGCTGGATATTAATTATCATCCAGTTGAGGGATCTGCAGGAGGATGGGTGGGACTTGACTTCCTGAACGTTGAGGAGAAAGACGAGTAAGAACATGTCCACTTGTGAGTCTGCAGTAAATGGGACTGTGCTCCTGAACAGAGGTTATTTTTCTCTTGTCTCTCTCTCTCTCTTCCTTTCTTCATCCTCAGATCGGGTCTGGTCATCATGAATGAAGGATTTGAAGACCCAGAGAGGTGAGAGCTAACATCACTTACACATGCATTTTCTCAGCTATAGCATCCAAACGGGTGGGAGGCGGTTGCTAACATGCACGTCTTGTGTGAGGAGCGTTGGAGTACCTGGAGGAGGTTGGGTCAAAGTGGGGTTCAGAATGAGGCGACAGAGTTAAACGCTGCACCAGCATGCCACATACAAACACAATAAAAAACTAGAATTACTGCCTCTGCCAACCAGTGCAGTTTCAGTCCCTCCTCAAATTACAATTACAATGATGATGTCACAGTGACCATTGACCTTTGAGCACCGAAATCTAATCAGTTCACTCGTGAGTTCAAGTGAATGTTTGTATTAAATTTGAACAGATTCTATCAAGTTGTTTCTAAGATATCAATAAAATGCTTGTAATCACAGTGACCTTGACATTTGACCCCCAACCACCAAAATTGAATCAGTTCATCTTTGAATCCCAGAGAACGTTTGTACCTAATGCAGAAAGATAAAAAGATAAGACACATGCACCAAATCTCCCTCTCCACCGTCAGTCAGAGGACTTTCATTCGACCAGATCAGCTGGAGCGGGAGGTTCGACGTCTGGGCCGAAGCTTGGTCAGGACTGGAGATGAAGATGACGACGATGACGACGACGACGATTATGACGATGACATGATGGACCAGGAGACCAACGTCACTATCACTCCTCTGCTGAGGTCTGCTCACCTGTGTGTTGTCAACTCATCACAAACTCACCCGGGTGGAGTTAACGTGATGTTCAGTCAACAATGTGTGTGTCTGTGTGTGTCTGTGTAGTCGGTGCAGGCCGATGTCCAGAAGTGTTGTCGCAGGAACACCCAGAGTACAGAGCTTCCAGGTGAGGCTGTCCATCCATCCATCCATCCATCCATCCATCCATCCATCCATCTGTCCATCCATCCCATGTCACAATAAAACACACCTAATAGAATAGACACAGTTACAAACAGGCTGGTGAACATTTACTTTTCCCTCAGGAGTGAATATTACACTCATATTGTTCCAGTGGCCTGAAACCTGACTCCTCAAGTGCTGTTTGTGTAAATAACCAACTCTTTGCCAACAAGTTCACACAAGGGATTAGATGTCAAAGGCTCACAACTTGTATCTGCTGCCCTCTAGTGACCAAAAAGTCAGTTATTGCACCTTTAAGTATCAGAAAATCATAATCATGAAGACTCAACCTAAGTGTGTGTGTGTGTGTGTGTGTGTGTGTGTGTGTGTGTGTGTGTGTGTGTGTTTGCGTGCAGGTGAATGTAAACATCCTCGAGGCTCAGAAGTTGGTTGGAGTGAACATCAATCCTGCAGTTTTCATCAGAGTGGAAGATCAGAAAAGACACACAGTGACGCAGAAATCGACCAACTGCCCGTTCTACAACGAGGTACAGCAGAGTGGAGAGTACAGTCGAATACTCCACAGTAGTTCCTTTACAGTAGAATACAGTAGATTACAAAAAGTACAGTGTAGTGAAATGAATACAGCTGTTGACCTCTCTTCCTCTTTCAGAACTTCCAGTTTGAGTTTCAGGAGGCTCCACAGATCCTCTTTGATAAAGTCATAGAGATAAAGGTCGGTTGTTTTCTTTACTTATGTTTCTACTGCTGTTACCATGGTGACAGACCTGAGCATGGTCAAACTGTACACCTGTGATGTCACCTCCTCTCAGGTGTTCCACAGACGGACTCTGGCCTTCCTGATGACCCACATTGGAACATTTAAAATTGACATCTCCACCGTTTACAACCAACCAGGTACAAGTACCGCTCACATCGTGAGTACTCTGATCAAAATACTGTCAATACTGTCAGTACTCACTGACCTCTGACCTCTCTGTGTATCCAGATCACCGCTTCTACCAGAAGTGGGCCCCTCTCACTGACCCGGCGGACACCAGGTCAGGGATCAAGGGTTACGTTAAGGCAAGCCTCAGTGTGTTTATGAAGGGAGATGCTCTGAACATGCCCAGTCTGCTGCCAAGCTCCACGTCTGGAGCCAGTGAGGATATCGAGAAGTCAGTAGTATATTTACCATAAATATCATAATGTACAGTATTATATCATAATATGAATCATCATCTTCACTCTGATCACAAGTAATTCACTGAAACTACACAAAACAAATCTGAAACAGATGTGCGTTAGGCCCCTGACTGCTGTTGTTATTCTTGCAGGAACCTGCTGCTCCCTCGTGGTATGGCTTCTGAGCGTCCGTGGGCTCGTTTTCGTGTTCGTATTTACAGAGCCGAGGGTCTGCCCACCATGGATTCAGGTCTAATGGCCAAGATGTCAAAGGTCACTGACCGGACAGTCTTCATTGACCCTTATGTACAAGTGACCTTTGCAGGACAACAGGTACTGATATATTTTAATACAAATGTTGTTTTGTTTGTTTTACTCAGAGAGGTAAAAATGTTCATTGCTGTCACAGTTATGGAGCCTTTGAGAAACCCAGGAACGTCTTGTTACAATATGTGGCTCTGTCAATGCCTGGCTCATATGCATGTTATTAAATATTATATCAATAAAATAATTTTAAAGGTTTCTTGAACAATTAGATTCCAGAAACTAATAATCTTCTCCTCAAACATTTATCCACAACTGCTTTAGAAGAAACAGAAAAGCTGCTTCACTTTTTTGTTGTTATTATTTTTTTTAGTTAGTGTGGGTAATTGCAGAAACATCTCTTCTTAAATAAATTTCCCAATATGCATTGCTGATCAGTCTTGTGTTGAATCCCACAATGCCTTTTGAGGCCTTTTGCTTATGACCTATAGAAAGTGAAAGGGATTATCCCTCAGTGTGAGGAAGCACTGGTTGAGTGGATGAGAAAGAACCTAAATGTACAAATGGGACTGTTTGCTCTAAGGTTAGTTCCTGAGTTTAGCTTCTTTAGTTCCATAGTTCCTGAAATTTTGAAAGGGGCTCGTCATCTTCTTATGTGTATTCATGAATCCAGGGGGAGACATCGGTCGGCAGCGCCACCAGTTTTCCAGTTTGGAATGAGGAGATCAACTTTATTGAACAGTTTCCTCCTCTGGCTCAACGAATCAGAGTTCAAGTCCTTGATGACGCCAAGATGGGAGACATCGCTCTGGCAACACACTTCCTGGATCTGCAGCAGATTTCCGACCCCACCAGGAATGGTATGAACAGCAACTTATACAGAGAGAGCAGCCTACTCACACGTCGCCTGACTTAACTGGGGAATGTCTGTCTATCTTTTGTGGGCAGGGTTTAACCCCACCTATGGGCCCAGTTGGGTCAATCTGTATGGTTCTCCGCAGAACTCCACCCTTGGAGACGTCCACCAGGTAAACCAAACTCAATATTTGAAGAAATAGATCAGGCTTTTGGTAAACACACATCTTCACTTTCTTGCAGGGTTAGGTAAAAAGTCTTGGTGTTTTATTGCCAGGAATCCAACAGAGACTCCAGAAAGTCCTTGCACCTACAAAGATAGTTTGGTACACGCCCCCCAACAATTGCTCCAACAAACCATAATTTGGCTAATACTTGTTTTTCCTTCAGGCTTTGAACCAGGGTCTTGGTGAAGGAATCTTTTATCGTGGTCGAATTCTCCTTGCCCTCAGTGTGGAGGTCTACGCCTCACCGGTCGCTGGATCTGCAGAGACAGGCCCAGTCTCAAAGGTTGCCTCTTCTTCCTTTTCTTCTATAAAAGTAAAGCTCTGTGAACACTTATAACACCTCAGAGTCAGGATGTTATTACTTATGTACTCACAATATCTAATGAAATCTTGTGTGACCTTATCAAGACTCAACTGAACTCTTCTGATCTCTAACTTCATGGGCTCATATTTCTGCTTTCGAAAGGTGAAAGGAACACTGGGGAAGCTCGGACTGAAGAGAAAGAGAAGCAGCAAGAAGAAGGAGAAGAATGAAGGTCAGTGATTAGAAGAGAACCGCTCTTTTCCAACATTTGTTTTTGCGAAACTTGATGATGAGACACATTTTCACTCGGGCCCTGTTCAGTACACAGATAGGTCCAGGAATCTACAAATTCCATTATATTTTCAAATATGCAGAATGATAGCATGAAACAATGCCGTGAGCAGGAACACCAATTGGTTGTTTTTGTTATAGCATCTATGGCTGCCAGTGGATTTCTCAGTGAGTCAGGGGATGCAGGAGTTGAGGTACCAGAATCTGTTACCGTGGAGACTGAGGAGGTCCACCCTCTCCCTGAGGTCAGTGCCCTCATCACTGGTACTATTTGTGTTTATGAACATTCACTATGAAAGATTTCTTCTTTATGGTGTTCTTCCAGACTTTCAATATCTATTTGCTTTTCCTGCTCGTCTTTCTTCATTTCTTTTTTGCTCCTCTATTGGAGAGTGTGACCTCCTGCATTTCTCAGATTTGTCTTTGTTTTTCATCCTCAGGGTTTCCTGGGGGAAAAGGAGGATTTTCTGCTGTTTGCATCTCTGTTTGAAGTCACAATGATGGACCCGTCTGTAGGAACCAGACCCCTGACGTTTGAACTCTCTATAGGTAAAAGCTGTTTTCTATTATCCTGGTTGTGAGAACAATTTAATCACATCACATGTATACAACAGCAGCTCAACAATAATTACTTTCATTAATCTGTCCAAACATAACCAAAGTTATTCAACACTATAACATAAGTCAAAGTAAGGCACACAATTCCAAAGCTGACACTGAAGAATGTTTGACAGTTTGACAATTTTCATGAAAAAGTATGTTAATGATCAATCGATTATAGTGATCAATAGTTGTCAATAGTATCAATAGTTATCTGAAGAGTTGTCCCCAGCGAACCAAATGTGAGCTGTTAGCAGAGACAACTTGCTGCCAATTAGGTGTTGGCTCGAGTTTGGAGATGCAGGTTATGCATTACACATTGATCTACATAAGTTATATGTCAATGTGTTGAATTTGTGCCTTTGGGCCTGAGTCAGGATCTGATGCTAGTTTCAAAACATTGTCACCAGACCGTTGTGGCTACCTGGAGTTATGGGAACTGAATATTAGTCCAGACATGGTGCCTGTAAAAAATTTTTTTTTTTTGCATAATATACGGTTAAGATTTTATTGCCAGTATCAAACCTCTGAGCTTCACTAGCTGTTCTGTTTCTCACAGGGAATTATGGGAAAGCGGTGGGGGTTGGGAGATCCAAGAAGAACCAGAGCAGGGAGGAGCTGAGAAGAAGCAGAGAGGAGCTGAGAAGGAGCAGGGAGGATCTGAGTGAGGAAGCACAGAGTCTGCTGGAGTCAGAGGACGAGCTTGACAAGGAGGAGATCCTGAATCTTGAACCTGAGAACAGATCATTGTCCACTCCCATGAGACCCCAGGCTACTGAGTATGACAGGTAAATAACCTCTGCACCTAATAATAAGCTCCTCAGCCACCTTATTCAACTGCTCATGTGTGAAACCTAAAGACTTCTTGGCCAAATGGGAAAGAGTCTCTCATCAACCAGGATCCAAGAAGTGGCTGCAGAATCCCCCATCTGTGCACTTTATCTTGAAAAACATATTTCATAGATGTTCTTGCATTGCTCTTAGTTTAGGTAAATTTTCTGCCACTTCTTCACAGTAAGCCCAGGGGCAGCATGCCGAATAAAGAAGCCTATTTATTCTTCTTCCCAAACACCCTCTAGTTATTCCTAGACCAGATGGTATGGTCTCTCTAGTCTTTATGTCGGTTTGTCTGAGTCCTCAAACCCTGCCTCCTCCACAAGTGGCATGTCAGTAAGGTTTAAGAGTTTCTCAAAGCTTTCTGTTCCCCTCAACAACATTATCTTAAGTCAAGGTCAGCAGTCTGTTTCCCACGTGTTAAGCCCTGCCTCTTCTTTCTGCATTCAGTTTCAGACCAATTGAAAGTCCTTCCTTATTCCCAACCAGTCATCTAATCCACCTGGATTTGGGAGTTGAAGACCTAGTGAACAGTGAACTCAGCTAAAGGGGGTTGTTTGTGTGTTTGATCCCAATGGTCTGACCACTGTGTTGCCAATGACTTGCATGGTGGTTCACTACCATTTACCATAATATGGTAGCAATTCTTGGGGAGATAAATACTGCACAATACTGCCCACTTCTTCTCTGTCTGTCTTTCAGGTCATTCCAGTGTCTTCCCCTCCAGCCTTCCTCCATGAAACAGAAGCCGTGTCTATTTGTTTGGAGTCAGTTTGAAGATCACAGCTTTCGTCTCTATCAGGCAAACTGGCTCAACAAGATGGCCGACAGGCTGGTAAGGCACAAATGATTAATTTCTTTAGCAAATAATACAGAATGAGGTGATGTGTATAAACTGTGGTCATGTCTTCTCCACTCCCCTGAAGGAGATTGGCCTTGATGATGTGGAACGACTCCTGAGGAGGCCAAGGAGTAATGCAAAGGAACGTTTGGTGGAGGTGTTGCTGGAGCTCTTGGTCTGCTGCAAGTTAGTTCCATCTTGAAAATTCTAACTGAATAGTTTGAAATTTTTTGATTTGTCCCCTACGTAACTGGCTTTACCCCTGTCTGTCCTCCTTCTTCCTTTTTGTCCTCCTGTCTGTTTGTCTCCCTGCAGACAGTATAATATTTTTGCCGACAGGAAGTCTCAGTCTCGTCCCAACAACCTTGACAGATGCCGTAAGGAGTTCATCAAGAAGAATTTGGTGATTCTGCTCACACCTGTCTATATCTCTCTATCTCTCTCTAACTACCTGTCACTATATAACTACCTATTAACTGAATGTCCGACCATCTCCAGGTCCTACTGGCCAGACAGGCAGTGAGGGCCAGGCGGAGGATAACCAGGCGGTTGGTCAAACAGCGGTTGATGGATACCAGGAAACTCCTGAAGAAACTCCGCCTTCTCGCTAAAGAGGTCAGAGAGAGATGACCATAGGTCACAATAAACATAGCAAAGGTAGCAATATGTATCATGTTTGAGGTCTGACCTCCCACCCCCAAACTACACTCTTTCTAGCCCCAAAATACCATCCCGGATGTGTTTCTGTGGTTACTGAGTGGAAGCAAGCGATTGGCTTACATCAGGATCCCTGCCCACTCCATCTTTTTCTCATTGGTCGAGGAGCAGAGGGGACGAGACTGTGGCCGAGTCACCACCTTGTATATGAAGGTATCTAAGATTATCAAGGACCCTCGTTGTTATTTCTCTAAATCATCCATGACATGCATAGTTCTGGCTCTAAAATGTATGGCTGACGGTCACTATTCTTTTTCTAAAATCAACATTTGCCTAGGTCTACTACTTGGTCTATAAAGTCATCTCCAGTGCTCATTATGCTCATTACTCCGTCACTAGAATGATCAATATCATTCACCATCCTTTCTCTTACAGGCTCAGTGTTACTTCTCTAAAACCACTGATAACACTTGATGTTCCTTCTTTAAAATCCCCAACGATGCTCACCTTTCTGACTCAAAATCATTGATAACAATCATTGTTCTGTTTTTGACCATTGCTCTTTTGTCTAAAATCATCATTGGAATCATTAGTCCGTATTTCTGTCCGTTCTTCCAGTCTCCAGGAAGTTCAGCAAGGGAGATCTTCGCAAAGCTTGAGGTCTACCTGTGGCTTGGTCCATCCAAGTACAGTAAAGAGGCCACCAACTGCTTACCAGAGGAGTTCCAGCCAGTCTTTGAGGAGGAGGAGGAGGAGCAGAGGAACCTTGCCTCTGCGGGGAGGAGGAAACTTCCTGTTAGTCTGTCCTGCCAGGGTGAGCCAGCTGACCTCCAGCTAGGATTGATGAAGATATTTTCTGTGTTGTCTGTACTTCAAAAAATACAGAGACTTGCATTACGTCTTTGCTCGACTCATCAACAGTGAAAGTAGATCTTATTCTTTGCAGACAGCAGGTTCTTCCAACTACGATGTCACCTGTACCAGGGGCGTGGCCTAATTGCAGCTGACGACAATGGACTGTCAGATCCCTTCGCCAAGGTCCTTTTCTCTACTCAGTGCCAGGTCACCAGGGTAGGTATAGTGGTGCAATCGTCCCATTCATTGAAAGGTTAACTTCTTCATTCTTTCATTGAAGACACTGATTTAAAATTCTGAGCCTGATATATGGAATTGGTGCCTCACACACATTTTTATACTTATTCTATGTGTTTGTGTTTACGTGTGTGGGTTGTCAGATGTTGCGAGACACGCTCTCTCCAGCCTGGTGTGAGTGTTTGTTGTTCGACAGAGTCCTGCTGGAAGGAACGAGGGAGGAACTCCAACGAGACCCACCCCTCATCATCATCAACATCTTTGACTATGACTCAATGGTGACACTGACCTTCTTCTTCTTAGTATTATTACCAAACATTCATTGAAGAAATGCTGTGAAAACAGCCTCTGCATTATTGTGTTTGTGTAGGGTAGTCCGAAGCCGCTGGGTCGGGCGTTTGCAGAGCCAGAGTTTAAACCTGTGGAGCAGTTTTACCAGAGGCCCAACCTCCGTTTCTTTGACGTCAACTTGGGAAGGGCCCCTGCCGGTGAGCTGTTGGCTGCCTTTGAGCTCATTGAGCTGGACTACACTGGGTTTGGAGAGGTAACACCTGTTAATCAATAAATCAATTGCTTAGTGTCTCTTTCTACCATAGACTGTGGATAAAAATGGACTCCGGGTCTGGAACGTGAAAAACTCATGTCATTAACAAAAACACAATATACTTGAATTAATTCCAGAAAGTGAACTAAAATATAATCTCACCCCTGCAGCCCTGCCTCCCCAGCAGTGCAGAACCTCAGGAATTGACCTACATTGAGGAGGAGAAATATTACATCATCCCAGAAGGAGTCCGACCTGTTCTGAAGACCTTCAGGATAGAGGTCTCACACATGCAAACTTGCACTATTGTGTATAATTGTTTAAGGGACAGCAAGCTTATAGGTGTGTATTTGTGCTCAGGTGCTGTTCTGGGGTCTGCGCGAGCTGAAGAGGGTGCAGCTGTTTGAGGTGGAGCGCCCCCTGGTGAGAGTGGAGTGTGCAGGACGACAGCTGGAGTCTGAAGAGGTCGAGAGCTACAAGACTCACCCCAACTTTAAAGAGCTGGTCCGCTACATTGATGTGGTCAGTTTCTGTTATTACTGATGGTCACTGACATCTAGGTTAAAGAAATACATCTTCTTTCACTGTATTTTTTGGGGGGCCACACCCTGTGTATCCATTGCAAGCATACAGCTAACGTCCTTCCTCTTGTTTTTTTCTGTCTGCCTGTCTGATCCAATCAGGACCTGCCAGAGCAGGCCTACCTCCACCCTCCTCTGACATTGTTTGTGGTTGAGCATCGAGCCTTTGGTAGACTTGCTCTAGTTGGGTCCCACGTGGTCCAGAGTCTCATGTATTATGCCCCGCCTGAGCTGGGTGGGAGGGAAGAGGAGGAAGATGATGAGCCAAAACCAAAAGGTAAGAGCTAGCCATTGACAGACATGGACTTAGACTCTGGGTCCAGAAACTGAAGCTAATGAGGAAGTACCTGAAACTTGTTTTCTCTGGAATGACCAGCAAAGTCCATAAGAAAATGATTTTACTCCTCACTGGATTTATAATGTCAGTAAACTTTTTTCCAAGGAACTTTATGGTCCATCTTCAAGTCTTCTTTAATACAGCATTATGTTCATTTAGTAAATTATGGTCCCATTTCGAGTCAAATCGATGATTATGAGCTTGTGGTTGACTTCTGTCCTGAAGTTTTAATGGACACTGTTTTTCTTTACTAGTGGTGAGGCGGAACACAGTGCAGTTAAACAGTCTGTCCACAGTGAAGAAGATGGGACTCAGCACCCTGTCAATCAAACAGTCCAAGATCCCATTCAACCCCATGAAGCTGATTAATGTACGCTGCCTAATCTCCTCCACATTCTCCTCTGGTTATACAAATACAAAACAACTGTTCAGTCAAATGTTAACCAGATTTAAACCATGTGAGATGAAAGATTGTGTTAATGTTGACGTTTTTCCCGCCGTCTCAGTCTCCTCTGAAGAAATTGATAAAAACCGGCGAGGAGCTTGAGGAGGAGCTGCCCGAGAAGGAGGAGTTGGACTGGTGGTCAAAATATTATGCTTCAGTGGACGAGCTGGAGAGACAGGTGAGACTTCGTTCCATCATATTTTTCAATTTGCCTTCCTGCCCTTAAGTTAAATAACAAATTCTGTAGTAAATGTGCTAATGAGAATGAAAATCGAATTAAATGGATGAAAAAATAATTAACCTAAAATTTTTCATTTTCATGTATTTATTGATATAAAAAACAAAATCAAATAAAAATGAAATATAATCAAAGAATAAAAAATAAAACATGAAAACAAATGCCCGAAAATGATCTCATCATTAAGATATGAACTCATTTTCAGAGACAGGCGAAAACAAAGAAAATTACACTTCCTTTAAGAAAGGTCAACGTCAGGCTATATGTTAATATGGAGTTTCTTTACACAGAACATATGTAAAAATATACTTCATCAAAACTAATCAATCAGTTTTTTACTCAGCATGTCTCTTGATTTTCTGCAGGCTGCTGAGAAACAGGAGATGGAGGAACAAACAGATGCAGGTAGAGCTCATCTGTGTTATTTCATCAATCATTGACTCCCATGCGAACCCCACCCCCAACCTCGAACGATGAAGCAACTGATTTCTTTCAGATGGAGCGGATCTGACCATGGCAAACATCGAAGAGGAAGAGGAGGAAGCTGTGGTGATTGAGATTGAACCTCCCAAACGCAAAGCGATCGCCACACTGAAGGTGTGTGAGATCACTGCGAATGACAGTTTACAGTTCAAACTGCACCGGCGTCAGCGGCAGAAAAACACTGAATCAGATGTGTAGATGTGAAATATGATCTCAAACCAGTGTGTGTGTGTTTGTGTGTGTGTGTGTGTGTGTGTGTGTGTGTGTGTGTGTGTGTGTGTGTGTGTGTTCAGCTGTATGGAGGTGATCTGGAGTCAGAGTTCAGTCAGTTCCAGGACTGGCTGCAGATCTTCCCGCTGTATAAAGGCAAAGCGAGCGTTGAAGATGAGGCTGAGGATGAAGAGGAGCGGGTGATGGGAAAATACAAGGTACCATGGACGGAGGGGTTCTGGTCTTTCTGTCTGTTACTCTGATAACAGGTGTTCATTGCTCTGTCATCTCTGTCCTCAGGGCTCCTTCTTGGTTTATCCGATTGATTTAGAAGACAGAGACAACACCAAGTGTCAGATCACAGATGGAATCCCCACAAATTCCGCCATCAAAGTCTTAGTCCGAGTCTACATTGTCAAGGTACTTGTCATTCTGTCTATCACAGCTTGTCTTTGTCTTAGTTTCTTTTGCTTTCCAACATTTTGATGCCTCTGTGCCGGTGCCATTCAGTGGCTTAAGGCATCATGATTTCTGGTTGTCCATCCGCCCGAAATTCAATTATGTGCAGAAATCTGAGATATGAGAGTTGGCTTCTACAAAGGAGCCATTTTTTTCCTTCAACCCTGCTGGTACTGTGTTTTTTTACTGTGAGCTTTACTTTGTGTTCTATCGTCTGTTTGTGTCCAGGCCACCAATCTGGCTCCCACAGACCCGAATGGAAAAGCTGACCCGTACCTGGTGCTTCGAGTTGGACAGCAGAGTCTCAACTCCAAAGATCGATACATTCCCAAACAGCTAAACCCTACATTCGGAGAGTGAGTACCTGTTTGTTCAACCTGTACCGGTCCAACAGCCTATGACTGTCCAACTGTCTCTCTGACTTTGTCTTTCAGGGTGTTTGAACTCACCGTATCTTTCCCACTGGAGACAGAGCTGGCTATCATGGTGATGGACCACGACCTTGTGGGCTCTGATGACGCCATTGGCGAGACACGGGTCGACCTGGAGAACCGGTTCTACAGCCGACACAGAGCCCGCTGTGGGCTGGCTCTTTACTATGACACGTGAGTACGACAGGGGCAGCTTTAATAGTGCAGCTCAGGAGAGGCCTGTCCAGAGATGGTCGTCACAACCAGGACCTCACCATGTTTGTACAAACACTTATTGGCCAGTACCAGAATTATGACATATAGATATTTAAAATGCAACTTTTTAAAACGAAGGCTGTGACACCTCAGTACCAGTAGTAAGACATATTAGTACCAAAACTATGACCAATTAGTACTAGTACTGCAACATAAAACTCTCAAAACTACAATATGTTTCCCTCAAATCTGTGACACATTAGTACCAGAAATGAAATAGAACCAGTGTTATGACACTTAAAGTCCCAAACTAGAAAACAATGCATTACTTCAATGTTGCTAGTATCTAACATGTGAAATTATAATATTCTTTATTTATAGAGGACATTTAAAATACTTTAAATAAAGGACAGTAGCTGTAAGAGAGGAGTGGCCCTCTGATGAATGTTTTTCTTAAGAAGACATGATTTCCTCAGGCAGATCGTTCCACAGCCTCAGGGTCCTGACTGCAGATGCTCTGTCCTCTTTAGTTTTCAGCCGGTTTCTGGGACAGATCACAGGCCTCTGATCACGTCTCTTGATTGTGATAAAAAGCCCGGAGGCTGAGTTCTGCACCGTTTAGAGTCGATCAATAGATTTGTGGTTCAGATTGGGAAAAGGGTTGCTGCATGAGATGAAGACATGTAGGATGGTCTCTGTGAGGTTTATAGATGAAATAGAACATATGTTTGGAATATTTCAATTACCCTCCTCTCCTTGCTGCAGGCTTGAAATGTTACATAAGACAACCAGCAGATGACAGAAATGTTTTGCAATGTGCTGTGGTTCAATTTTAAATATCCCTGATTTGTTTGTGTTTAGCTGCAGAAATATTTTAGAAATCCAGTGTTTAACTCGTAGAGCATATAAGAATATGGAGAATTGTATCTTTGATCAGGATATCTATCTAGTGTCAGTAAACCATCCAACACTATGTAAGACACAACAGTTTACAACACAGCTATGAAATATTGGCACTGGTACTAAAAACATTATGACACTTTATTATCAGTATTTATCTACATGTCTGTCTCCCTCTCTCTCTCCAGGGATGGCTACAATATTTGGCATGATGCAAAGAAGCCGTCAGCCATCTTGGGTGAGCTCTGCAGGGAGAACGGCATCCCGTCTCCGGAGTACAGAACATCTGAAGTCAAGGTCCTCAACAAGATCTTCAAAATCCCACCAGATGCAGTACCTGAAGGTAGGACAACAGACAGACAGACAGACAGACAGGCAGACAGGCAGGCAGGCAGACAGGCAGGCAGGCAGGCAGGCAGGCAGGCAGAAAGACAGACAGGTGGTGAGATGAGCAGGTAGAAAAAACAGCCAACTGTAAAAGTGGAAGAGAAGAGCGTATGATTATACCTCTGTGGACACACATTCAGAATATATCATGTACCCATACTGGTATTGCTACTATGACCTGGCTCTACTGCTGCTGCTAACACCATGAACCGTATAACTGGCTCTAACTCTAGACTGTTGTTGTTGTCAGGTCTGCTAAAGAAGAACCAGCACTCTCCAGAGGAGCAGGCAGAGATGGAGGAGCACGCAGCCCTGAGTGTGCTGCAGCGCTGGGGGGAGATGAGCGAGTTCCTCCCTGGTGCCCTCCGTCTGGTCCCAGAGCACGTGGAGGTGCGGTCCCTGATGAACCCGGACAAACCTGGACTCCCACAGGTGACAACACAACACAAACAACCACAGTCACGCTCAACAACAGTGATGACAACATAATGTTACTGAAGCGGTTTGTGTATGTGCGTGTTGCAGGGTTACCTTCATATGTGGGTGGACATGTTTCCTACTGATGTCCCAGCCCCGCCCCCTGTAGACATCAAGCCCCGCCTACCAGAACAGTGAGTCAGTCAAGTACAGTAGAATATATATAATAGAACTGAAGGAGTGATTATACGTAACCTTGTTCCTATGGCAACAGGTACGAGCTGCGTGTCATCATCTGGAACACGGACGATGTGTTTCTGGACGATGTCAACCCGTTCACTGGCGACCCGTCATCCGACATCTACGTTAAAGGGTTAGGCTCACACAAACACAAATGCATGCACGCACGCAGACATGCACACGCCTAATTCAAGCTAACCTAGCCACGATAACAACTGGCTCAGTGTTGTGGTGTCTTCTCTGTGCAGATGGATAAAGGGAATGGAAGGAGAAAAACAGGAAACTGACGTCCACTTCAACTCTCTGACCGGAGAAGGAAACTTCAACTGGAGATTTGTGTTCCGCTTCGACTATCTTCCAACTGAGGTACTGCAGCCCCTAGGAGGATTTTACTGAAACACTGTGATTGACAGTCTGATTGTCTGTTTGTGGAAATGAAGTCAATCTCTCCTCCTACAGAAAGAGGTGGTTTATAAGAAGAAGGAGTCCTTCTTCTCTCTGGAGGAGTCAGAGTTTCGACAGCCGGCCGTTCTGACGCTGCAGGTGTGGGACTATGATCGCATCGCAGCCAACGACTTCCTGGGTGAGACACAAAATCTACTAATTATTTTAATTCATTCTGATCTGGGGGTTTTTCAGGTGCTGTCAACAACTTCTCGAGATTTTTCAAATTAAAAGCAGTTGAAAAAGCACAAACTAAATTAAAATCTCAGACTGTTATATGTCCAAACTTGAACAAAAGAAAACCCGAAACATTTCGTCCTCCCCCAGGCTCCATAGAGCTTCGTCTCGGCGACATGGTGCGAGCAGCGAAGTCGTCCAGTCTGTGCTCGATCGACATGGCGAAGGATCGGGCCAGCCCCCGATTCTCCATCTTCCGTGCAAAGAAGATGAAGGGCTGGTGGCCACTGACCCGCCTGAAGACGGCCGAGGACTTTGAGAGGGAGGAGAAGGAGAAGGAGGAGGCAAAGAAGAAGGGAAAGAAGAAGAAGAAGAGCAAGGACAAGAGGAAAAATTTGAAAAAGGAGCATCTCCAGTACACCGACAGCAGCGGCAACACCTTCCTGCTTATGGTACAAAAAAACTCAGCCTGACTCCTAAATATACAATTTATGTGCATTTCTGCTGCACTGACATCTCTGCAATCTGTAATTTGGTAATTATTGGTTTGTGCATTTGAGTTTGAGTAAGACAAGGAGGGGCATTTGGAGCCATGTGGATTTTTTAGATTCCTTTCCATGGTGTGCTTTTAATGTGGAACTTGGGCACAGGAAATACACAGGAGTTTAATTCACATTAGCTCAACAGCAATCACAAAATGTAAGGTGGAAGTAACTGGACATTATGTTGGATTAATATTAGTCTTACAAAGAAAGAGTGTTTTCAGCAGAGTGGAGTGAACGATGCATTAAGCAGAATTTACCATCTGAGACATTATAGAACTGGTTATTTCACTCAGCTCAGTGTTTCCCATGAGAACCAGGCCTTTATTTGAATAACCTCTCTTTATTTAACAGTGTGCAGCTCTGAAGTTAATGTAGATTTAAACACTAAGTCTTTTTTAATACTCGTGTGAAGGGGAAGGTGGAGGCCGAGCTTCAGCTGGTGACATTGGAGCAGGCGGAAGCCAACCCTGTGGGGCGGGCCCGCAAAGAACCGGAGCCTCTGGACAAACCAAAGTACGACACGTGCTCACACACACACACACACGCACACACACACACACACGCACACACACACACACACACACACACACACACACATGCACACATCTTCACCATTAAAGGACAGGTTCCCAATTTTTCACATGAGTAGCTTCCTTGCTGAGTAGCAGTGCGAGACAGCAAAACAAAGGTATGAAGCTCATATTAACTTCAAACTAACCTGTGAGTATATTCTTTCACAGAAGAGAGACGCTGATGTTCCCCGACACTAGTCATGTTTTAACTTTGGCCCTTTTGCTGTCATGAGCACTTTAACTCATTTAACTGTCTTTGAATTTGTGAGCGTGCTAAATGTAAGTGATCGGTTTATTGAGCTCGTTTGCTTCTCTGTCACTAATGGCACATCAAGTCCACACAGGGCAACTTGCATAAAATGAAGTGAGTGAAGTGTTTGCAGCAGTTTCATCAGAGAGCATTGACCTCATTGTGAAATTGATCAGTTTTAAATGCTGGTGTGACATGAAGCCTGCTGCAGTTTAACCAGTCTCCTGTCGTCCCCCCCCAGTCGTCCAACCACCAGCTTCAACTGGTTCGTCAATCCGATGAAGACCTTCATCTTCCTCATCTGGAAAAGGTTCAAGAAGTTCATCATCACTCTGATCATCCTCGCCATCCTCACGCTCTTCCTCGGCCTCATCGTCTACACGCTGCCACAGCAAATCTCCGCACTCATCATCAACGGATGAAGAAACGTGCCGAGTCTTCATCACCTCCAGCACAAGTTTCTCAATTTACGTCATTGTTGACTCCTCCAGCTGATCACTGTGGAACTCAATCACGATTTAATACGTTCAGCCTGGACTTGACTACATTACCCAGCATCCCCACTGATCTGATGATGATTGATGTATTTAAGATTCTCTTTTACTGTCAGATTCATTCACAACCAGAGAAACTTAGAAAAAATTACTTGACACCTTTTCCTTCATGCTTAGCTGATATACATATTAATATAATGTAATTTAAATGTTATAACTGTGTAGCATCACTGGACAAAACTTACGTCCGACAAATAAGCACTTTTCCAAAACAAAATAATTCACACTATTGTGTACAAGTTTAGTTTTGTTGATTAAATACAGATGCTGTTATGAATAAATAGGTAAAATAAAGAAAGTATATTTTGCACTGACACAGAACTCAAGTTGATATTTTCATTTATACCAGTTTCAGAAAGATCAATCTGAATGTTTGCTGCTATTTCTGAATAAGTTAGAATCTGTGATTCTGTCTGTTTGCAGGCAGTAAACACAAAACCGCCAAATATTCAGATATTATTTAAAAAAATAAGAACTCAGAACTGAGGTTTATCATTTCCCGCATTCATTGTCACAAATGAATATAAAACGTATTAATATTAATTTATGATGAAATTACCTTTCATCCTCTGACGTCCAAACCTTTTCATTCATAGATAATTCAGTGTAATAATGAGAAAACACAGTTGGACGGATGAAGCTGTGTTAAAGTCGGGACTCAGCTGCCAGACATCTGCTCGTCTCCAGTTGGAACCACAGGAAGTCAGAATGGTTTGTTTACAGACGCATGCTCTGATTGTTTCCTCTGAAGCTCTGATGATGATGGATCATGTTGAGATGAATGTTGAAGCGAGACTTGAAGGGAAGTTACATCTGAAAACCAGTTTACAGTTTGGGTTGTGCTGCTGTTGAAGGAGTTCCTCTATTTTTTCTGCCATGTCAGTGACACAGCTTCAGAAATGGTAAAACCACAACTTTAGTCTGTGATCACTATACAGCACAGACTGTAGCTCCAAGTGATATGGTTCTCTCTCTCTCTTGCTCTAAAACCAAACTAAATGTCCTTACTGTGCTCTAAAATAAATAAAACCATGTCTCACTTCCTGTTTGACAATAATAAAACAGCCCTGTATTAGATAGTAGTTTATTATAAGGACCTTCATTCCTCTTCCCAGTATTCCTTTGTGCTAAAACATTAGCATTAAAACAGTGATGGTATTATAATGTATAATAATATAATATATAATAATATATATAATACTACTATTCATTATAAGGACCATCGTTCTTCTTCCCAGCGCACCTCTGTGCTCGGTCAGCAGGGCGCGCCGCCGCGGCAGAGGGCTCCGCCGACGTGCACCGTGAACGCGCCTGTCCATGCGGTGAGAATAAAGGAGGAAACGCGGAGAGAAGCAGGTGATGGAGGAGAAGAGATGAAGCTGAATCTGAGGAGGAGACACCGGACTCTTCCCCTCATCTCTACCCGGCCCCGGTGTCCAGAGCTCCGGTTCCTCGCTCGGCTGCTCCGCTCTTTGTCAGCCGGCTGTCACGCGCAGACCCGGGCGGGTTAGTGAGGCTGCTCCTCCGGATCAAGACTCAATAATCTGAAAACCTCCGTGAATTGAATGTTTAAATACTTCATGTTTGAAATACTCTGTGTGTGTTTCTCGCCGTGGAGGCTGCGCTCGGTTTTCATTTTATTTCTCCTGCGGGGTTTTCTCACCTTTTGTTCGGAGGAAGAAGCGACTGATGCTGCGGTGAAGTGACCGAGGAGGAGGCACCGGATCCGGTCATTAATCACCAGGTTTAGAACCAGGACTCAGAGCTCGTGGGATTATTTCACACTGTGGATCTTTAAATCATTTTATTTTTGATCATCGTCTCTGGCTCTGTTTCTTTTGTTCTGCTCTGTGAGACTGTCCCGGTTGGTCCCGGTTGGTCCCGGTTGGTCCCGGTTGGTCCCGGTTGGTCCCGGTTGGTCCCGGTTGGTTTGCAGCACCATGCCGGAGTGTGTGTCGGTGCCGGACTTCCTGCAGGAGGTGCAGGAGGACTGGAGCTCCCCCACCACCTCCTCCTTCACCTCCAGGATGCTGAGCTGCAGGAACACGGTCTACCTGCTGGAGGAGGTCAGTACTGACAGAGGGGGAGGAGGAGGAGGAGGAGGAGGAGGTGTGAGGAGGTGGTGTCACTCATTCAGGAGCTTTCATGTTTCCTGATGAATGAAACTAACACACAGGAAGTCACGTCATTATTTTATCTTCTATCTCACATTCAGGGCCGGACCAAACAGCCCGGGGGCCCTCGTGGGCAAAAAACGAGCTGCCTCGGCCCCCTTGTTCTCCCCCATTCCTC